>NC_056730.1:286086555-286386555 GCF_019279795.1 Protopterus annectens | reverse complement strand
ATAGTACAAAATAGGGCCACAAAGTTGATGAGGACAGCTAAGTCATTACCATGATGAAGCAGAAAACTGACTCAAAATTAGGTCCCACATAGCTGGTACTGGGCAATACAGTTCACAAAATGCTAAGAAAACATGTCCAGCACATCAGGTCACTACTGCCAGCAATGCAAGCATGTCACAAACACAGCTCTGCAACCGTAGTATTTGTGATGGAGGGATCCAAGATCTACACTTCTGCCATGCCCAAAAAATGATGAAGCAAGCAGTCTATGTTGGTATAAGGAATTTCTCAATGACCCTATAGTGGAAATCCACAAAAGTAACACCTATATTTCAGGAACATCTACTCTAAATTGCCCAGTGTTATAAGCAGAACTCAAGGAGCATTCACTTCACTTCCCCTATTGTTTTTTCTGCACTCCTGAGCTGTGAGTTAGATAGGCAAGAAACGTCCCTCTGCTCTCCTTGTCTCTTACAGTGGCATTATTTAGCTGGATTTCAGGAATGTCTACTCTAAACTGCTCAGTGTTAGAAGCAGAACTCAAGGAGCATTCACTTCACTTGCCCAATTGTGCACATTTAAAATGTTTTCATCTGCTGTTTAATGATTATATTAAACTTTTATATATTAAAATATTACTTGCTGTGGTGTCCACATTATCACAGTCCCATTTTTGTATTGCCCTCTCCCCCTCTATTGTATTATCAATCACTTTATATAATTTCACTTGTTTTCATAGCTGCAGTTTTCCTTTTGGATTTAAACAGTATTGGGTTTTTGAAAATGCCCTGTACGTTTTCTTTAGCTTTGAGGTGAACAGGTTGATTGTTTTTGTAATAGTCCAACTGCCTTGTGGGGTTCTGTCCCGCTAGCTAACCATCTCTTTCTCCTCTCCCTTCTTGCCTCAGCTTCCTGTTTCCTCCTGCCTATCAGAGCTCACTTCCTCTACCCTAACCCCTCCTACTAATTGCCTTATTTTACTTACTTCCTCGTACTCACATATATCTCCCATCATCCTCCTTGTTTTTCTTAAATCCACATTACTTCTCTTATTCTAGCAACTCACCTTCACTCTTCTTTTTTACTCTCCATCTTGCTCCTCCCAATTTTCTCATCTCTGCTTTTTCTTCTCCTGTCTAATCTTACATCCTATCATACAGAACTCAACCTGCATCCAAACTGTCCTACCTACTCTTATCAAACTGATAATAACAACAAGACACTACTCCTCTCCCATATCCTCTTCACTCTTTTCCTCCTTTGCCTTTCCTCTTCCCAAAATACAATTACCCCCTACATTTTATCCGCAATACAAACATAAGCTTAAATATCTTGTACCCTACCCTCTTCCAATTTTTCTTCTCCACCATCGTAATATCCTTCTACTGTCTGGTGATATTCATCTTAACCCTGGTCAACACTATAACTGCTCCTTCCAACAATATCACACATTCTCCCCTTCCATTACCTGAACCTAGTCATAAACACCTTTCCTTTTATTCTATCAACATTCACAGTGCACTTAATAAGACTACTGAATTTCACTCTTGGATAACCCACTATACCCCTAATATTATTACTCTCTCTGAAACTTGGCTTAAACCTCATCACTCAGACAACTAAATTTTGCCCCTGGTTACAGCATATTACATCATGATATAACTCATAAAAAAGGTGGGGGTGTTGCCATAATGTTGAACATCCACAAACGAAACACTGGTAACGCAATGAAACCCAACGAACCTTGGATCCTGGTGTGTAAAAGTTCTCCTTTATTAAATAGCACCAACAAAATCCGCATACAGCAATTCAACGACAAGGACTGCATACAACAATTCAACGACAAGGACTAAGCGCTTTCACCCTAGTAAGTAGGGCATCTTCAGAGTAATGAATGAACACTACCATCATCCTTATATAGCAACCATTTCACTAGATTAAACCTTAATAAGGCTTACATCATTAAACTTAATTAATTAATTAATTAATTAACAATCAAGTTGAAAAAGGAGAAGAAAAGGAAAAGAAAATGAAAATAAAACTAGACTCACAGTTACTCCCCTTAATCTAATACATAAACATGAAAATATATATATATATATATATGTTATATATATATATGTATATGTATATATGTTGTGCACAAGTAAATATAGGTGTAGGATGTTCAATATTAGTCAAACATCTATATTACTTTATCGTTCTATTTAATGTTGATGTATTTTAGCAGCATAAAATGTGTTATTGAAATGTCTTTAAACTATAAACTATAACATTATGTCATCCGTGAGGACAAATAAAAGATGGACGTAGGATATATAAGTTATGTTGTATGTGTTTATTATAAAAATATTAAAATATTTCATGTTGTGAAACTCTCACAGTATCACTAAATGTAATTTATATTGTAAAATGTGTTTTAAAATCAATAATCATAATCAAGAATAATAATATAACAATATCAAAATAATAAAATTGTTACAATTATCGTAATATTAAAAAATTGTGTTAAAAAATTATGTTAAAAAATTATGTATATAATTAACAAAATTTATGTTAAATAATCGTTAAAAATTGTATAAATATTAATAAATATTAATAAATACAATTAAATTCGTAATATAAATATTTAAAATCCAATATAAATATAAATATTTAAAAACCTACCATAAATATATAGAAAATTAAATATATATATAATATAAATAGTAACATAATAATCTAATATAGTTAACCATTTAATTAAATATGTATATATAAATAGTAACATAATAATTTAATATAGTTAAACATATGAATAAATACAATTAACATTGTAAAAATTGGATGGTGTGTTGATATCGAAAAGCACTATTAAATATTAAATACTAATTATCAATTATCAAATTATTAAATATTAGTTATCAAATAAACATTAAATAATTAAACATTTAAATAATTAAATAAACTGCGATCTAAGCTTTAATATGCTAGATATTGAAATTTGTTCATTAATGCCAGGCAACGTTGTGGCATTTAGTCTAAGTTGCCACAAACATTCCTTTGCTTCTAATATCATTTTTCATCACCACCATTATTTTCTTTGTTATATGTTCTATCAATAATAAAAAATATAAATCTTTTAAAATTACAACAATTGATACTGTGGTTATATAGAGCACTAGTTGTTTTATGTTTTTTTATATCACGTAAATGTTCACTAATGTGTGTTTTAAGTTTTCTAATAGTTTTTCCTACATAAAACGCATGTAAGGCAGTACAGGATGCTACATAGACCACCATTTTTGAATTACAGTTGCATAGCCCTGGACATCTAATAGTCTTAACATAATTGTAAATATAGAGGTAGGGACCATCATTAATAATCTACAAACATGACATGCTCCACATTTATTCATTTTAAAATGTTTATACACATCATAATTACTATGCTGTTCAAATAGATTTTTTAAGTTTCTACCTCTACTAAAAGTTATTTTAGGTGTATTTCCTATTATGTCCCTAAATTCATGATTTAATTCAAAGACACTAGTCCAGGCTTCATGTATAGCAGTAACTATTTGTTGAGAACAATTATTAAATGGTAAGATAAAAGTGTCATGTCTTGAAGTAGGTAATTTCATGATTGTATTATTGTCAGAGGCCAAGGAGATAATTGGTTTGTATAGTGTACTCCTTTTAGTTAAAATTTCTCTACTCATCTCTTGAACAATATCTACAGGATATCCTCTAGCCAAAAACATATTTGTAATTTTCTCCAATTCATTTTCAAAAACTACTTCATTACTGACAATTCTTGACAATCGAACCATTTGTCCTTTAACTAAATTCTTTTTTTGGTGCATAGGATGACAACTGTCAAAATGTAAAAAAGAATTTGAGTATGTTTTCTTCCTGTAAATACCTGAATCAAACTTATTATTATCCAAACAGAGCGTAATGTCTAAAAAATTGACATTATTAACAAACACGTGACTGGTAAATTTTAGAAAACTCGTAGTTTTACCCAAAAAAGTAACAAATGCATTGAATTCATCTTCAGATCCTTTCCAAAAAATAAGGATATCATCTAAAAAGCGTAGGTATAACAAAACTTTGTTCCAAAATGTACTTGTAGTAACGTATTCAGACTCCCAATAGGCTAAAACCAAATTGGCATAAATGGGGGCACACCTGGCCCCCATAGCTACCCCCTTGATTTGTCTAAAAAAATTTTTGTTGAAGAACAAAAAATTGTTCTCCAAAACCAATTCTAACATCTCAGTCAGTAATCGGTTTTCAGGACTGTTGTGTTTACTGTATTTGTTTAAGCATGCTTCAAACATCTCCAAACCTTGATCATGAGGAATAACTGTAAATAAATTGATGATGTCCACAGTAGCCATTAAAAATTTGGTTCTAAAATCAAAAGTATTCATGAATTGTCTAATGATATCAAGACAATGCCATGAATCTTTTATAATATGTGGTATGGAATTCAAAATAGGTTTACATTTGAAATCAATATAGGCGGCCAATGGTTCTGTCTTTGATCCTTTGGCTGACACTATAGGTCTAAACGGAGGATGGTTCATGTTTTTATGAATCTTGGGGATCCCAAATATAGATGGAGTAATTGGGAATTCAACTGAAATAAAGTTGTAAGTTTGTTGATCTATTCTCCCATCCATCAAGAATTCATAAAACAGCCAATCAATCTTAGTGTATGCTTGATTGATCTCATTTCTACTAACTTTTTGATATGTATCATTGTCTTCCAACATGGTGGACATCCTATTGTTGTAATCAGAATTAAGCATAATGACTACTCCCCCACCTTTGTCCGGTTTCATAATTCGATATTTGTCTGAATCAGTAAGTTCTTTAAGACAAAACTTCTCTGATGGTGTCAAATTACTCTTATTAACATTATTATATTTTACAATTCTTCTAATTTGTGATTCACATAACTTTTCGAAGATCTGAATCAAACAATTTTGTGGGGGTATGAAAGTACTATGGCGTTTAAGACTCAAATGTCTGGAGTTTTGCAATGGATCTCCTGTATTGTGAAAAAATAATTTTAAATTTAAAAGTCTAGTATACATTTTTAAATTTGATAATACTTTACCTACATCTAATTTGAATGTAGGTACAAAGGTGAAGCCTTTACTTAATAATTGTAAATAATTACTATCAAATTTGTGTCCTGTAAAATTATAAAAATTGAAACCAGAGAAGGAAGTAACAGAACAGTCATTCATCACATTGGTAAAACTTCCAAACGATTCTCACTCAAACTGTTCACTGTCACAAGCAATTCACCTGTTTCCTGTGTATCTAATGTGGGATAAAGTATATCAATATTATTTGAACCACTAATTTCCTCAATATACACTTCTATATGGCTAGAATTTAATGTGGCTATCTCTGCCATGAGTAGGTTCTGTGAGGTTGGTTGTTGTGGTATCTGTGAGTATGTTGGTTCTGGCTGTTCTGTTGTTCTCTTATCCGTTCCGATCTCCTCAGAGATGGAGGTTCTAAAAAAACAGGTTGAACTTCATCATTAAAATTAAAATTAACTTGGTTAGTTCTCACATTATCAGTATTGGGACTAAGATCTTGTCTATTCCCCATAACTTGTTTTCGATTTTGAACTTGCATGTTCTTGTATTCCCTAAAATGGGTGTAAGCTTTGTTGTTGTTATAATCCCTACTATCTCTTTCTATTTTGTTATTTTTGATGTCCAAACCCTTGTTAATGTACCTATCAATATCCTTAAAAATATTTTCTAACCTAAATTTATTATGTTCATATAGCAAGTCAGCTTTAATATTACTATCTAAAGTGTTCAGTTTCTCCTTTAGAACATTCAGTCTGTCATTATTATTACGAATAATCAACCTTAATAAATCTAAACCAGTTCTGTCAAAGAGATGCAGTAGTTCTGTAAATACTTCCGTGCCTTCCTGGAAACCATGTGGTAATTTAAACAGGCGTAGACCCTTTGGCACCTGTTTTAATTCAAGGGAGCGTTCCAGGAACGCATTGTCCATCTGAAGCAATTTGTACATTCTCAAAGTTTTTTCAAATTCTAAAAATTGTGTATTCAGCGTTCCCATGTCTCTTGACATAATGGGCTGTCTCTTATTTAAGGATGGGGCCGTAAGAAAATGATTCAAGTCCATATTAGATGTATGGTTATTGTTAGAACGAACACTGCGTGTAGTCTGATTCCGTTCATCATTGTGATGGGACCTAATTGACCTGTTAATATGAGGTGGAGCATTTACGTCTTCTTTTCCTGACGTCACGTCGTTGTTCGATGGACTTGTAGATGGTTGCCTAGTAACCGGCCTCTGTACGCTTGTATTAGGAGTGGAATGCAGCGTAAAAAGTTGCTCTTGAGATTCCGTTATCAAAACTTCACCCTCAACTGCAGGGTTCTTAAGTTGTTCATGCAAAGTTTTAATTAATTTGTTGGTAATGTCTAAATGTTCTTGTAATAAACGCTGTATATCCATATTTTGCAACCTGATTTCCAAAAGCCGTAAGATTACAGCACAAGTAACGTTTAATAAATAATGTTTGCCAAAGCAGGATAATAGGTAGTGTCGTTTAGTAGGAAAATATGAAGAATTAAGAAATCACTTAAAAACCAAAAAGAAATAGTACTACCAATGGTGTGTCTATATCAGAAGTCCGCACAGTGCAATCATGAAGTTCTATCGTGCACTGATATTAATAACACCGGTAGTACTTACACAACTTCCAAAGTAAGTGCGACCGCTTCTTGAGAGTAAAAACTCTGAAAACAATGTTTGTAACCAATAATTATGTAGCCGATAAAATTGTAAATATACAGTACTACCAATGGTGAGTCTAAAATAAAAATCCACACAGTGCAACCATCGAGTTCTGTCATGCACTGTTTTTTAGAACACCGGCAGTACTTGACACAACTTCCAAAAAGTAAGTGCAACCACTTCTTTAGAGTAAAAAACTCTAAAACACTATTTATAGCCGATAAAATTGCAAAAATACGGATAACTTGATGAACAGAACGTTGTCATCAGGTACGTAATCCTCACATACGTTGTTGGTCTATGAACACGACTTACCGGGATACAATCAGGCCGTCGGATAAGCAGTAATGTTGAACATCCACAAACGAAATACTGGTAACGCAATGAAACCGTAGTATTTGTGATGGAGGGATCCAAGATCTACACTTCTGCCATGCCCAAAAAATGATGAAGCAAGCAGTCTATGTTGGTATAAGGAATTTCTCAATGACCCTATAGTGGAAATCCACAAAAGTAACACCTATATTTCAGGAACTTCTACTCTAAATTGCCCAGTGTTATAAGCAGAACTCAAGGAGCATTCACTTCACTTCCCCTATTGTTTTTTCTGCACTCCTGAGCTGTGAGTTAGATAGGCAAGAAACGTCCCTCTGCTCTCCTTGTCTCTTACAGTGGCATTATTTAGCTGGATTTCAGGAATGTCTACTCTAAACTGCTCAGTGTTAGAAGCAGAACTCAAGGAGCGTTCACTTCACTTGCCCAATTGTGCACATTTAAAATGTTTTCATCTGCTGTTTAATGATTATATTAAACTTTTATATATTAAAATATTACTTGCTGTGGTGTCCACATTATCACAGTCCCATTTTTGTATTGCCCTCTCCCCCTCTATTGTATTATCAATCACGTTATATAATTTCACTTGTTTTCATAGCTGCAGTTTTCCTTTTGGATTTAAACAGTATTGGGTTTTTGAAAATGCCCTGTACGTTTTCTTTAGCTTTGAGGTGAACAGGTTGATTGTTTTTGTAATAGTCCAACTGCCTTGTGGGGTTCTGTCCCGCTAGCTAACCATCTCTTTCTCCTCTCCCTTCTTGCCTCAGCTTCCTGTTTCCTCCTGCCTATCAGAGCTCACTTCCTCTACCCTAACCCCTCCTACTAATTGCCTTATTTTACTTACTTCCTCGTACTCACATATATCTCCCATCACCCTCCTTGTTTTTCTTAAATCCACATTACTTCTCTTATTCTAGCAACTCACCTTCACTCTTCTTTTTTACTCTCCACCTTGCTCCTCCCAATTTTCTCATCTCTGCTTTTTCTTCTCCTGTCTAATCTTATATCCTATCATACAGAACTCAACCTGCATCCAAACTGTCCTACCTACTCTTATCAAACTGATAATAACAACAAGACACTACTCCTCTCCCATATCCTTTTCACTCTTTTCCTCCTTTGCCTTTCCTCTTCCCAAAATAAAATTACTCCCTACATTTTATCCGCAATACAAACATAAGCTTAAATATCTTGTACCCTACCCTCTTCCAATTTTTCTTCCCCACCATCGTTATATCCTTCTACTGTCTGGTGATATTCATCTTAACCCTGGTCTACACTATAACTGCTCCTTCCAACAATATCACACATTCTCCCCTTCCATTACCTGAACCTAGTCATAAACACCTTTCCTTTTATTCTATCAACATTCACAGTGCACTTAATAAGACTACTGAATTTCACTCTTGGATAACCCACTATACCCTAATATTATTACTCTCTCTGAAACTTGGCTTAAACCTCATCACTCAGACAACTAAATTTTGCCCCTGGTTACAGCATATTACGTCATGATATAACTCATAAAAAAGGTGGGGGTGTTGCCATAATGTTTGCGAACTCCCTAACCTTATCCCCTCTAACCAACTCTGCTCCCTCTTTTTACCCTGCTGAACTCATTTTTGCTAACTGCAAACTTAATGATCATAAAACCCTGACTGTAGTAGCCATCTGCATACCCCCTGGAGACAACATATCTGTGTTAGAACAAATTCTTCACTGGATATCTATCAACATACTTAATGAAACTATAATCTTATGTGATATTAACATAAACTGGCTTCTTTTCACCACTAACTCCTCTTCTGCTACCATTAATTTTTATGGCTTCACTCAACTTATCTCTACACCTAGTTTTTTTAATAAACCTACAAACACCTGTTCCTTACTTGACTGGATTTTGGTGTCCAATCCAAATCTTTATCACCACCCTGAAACACTACCAGATTCAGTTAGTGGCCACTCTCCTACTCACATCTTACAGTCTACCCCTCACCTGTCTAGAGCTCATGCATTAAAAGTTTGCCATAAGTTAACTAATTTTAACCTAGATACTCTTAATAATTACCTCTCTGTAATTGATTGGTCCTTTCTTTCATTTATCCCTCTTGATGAAGCAGTTCTTCAATTTAACTCTATATTCCTAAATATTCTGAACTCCCTTGCCCCTCCAAGAACTATTAGAGTCAAATCACGCTATTCTCCTTGGCTTACTAAATACACTTGGTCTCTTATACAGAACAGAGATGCTGCCTGGAAACTCTGGTCTAGTTCTAAATCCCTCACTGACCTCCAAAAATATAAGGAACTTCGGAATCTAACCAAAAAGCACATAATTAAGGATAAGAAAAACTTCTATCAATCACCCCAAACTACAAAGTCTAGAAACCCCCCAAAATTCTGGAATACTATTAACCAAATCCTTCATCCTGGTAAACCCTCTACTCCCAACCCCTGCCCTAACAGCACACCTAAAGAACCTGCATCCTTTTTCAATTCATACTTCATTCATTCTATCAGTAAACTTCTAAACACATCCAACACTTCCATTCCCTTACCTTCTACAACCCCTATACTTCACAACCACCCTTTATCTCTCAAATCCCTTCCAACTAGTCATATTAGAAAGCTTCTTCTAAAACTCAAACCTTGTTCTCCATCTGCTGACAATTTTCTACCTTTCTTTCTAAAAGCAGCTGCAAATTCTATAGCTTACCTTGTTTCCATTCTCATTAATTGATCTATTAGTGAATCCTACGCCCCTACTTTGTGGAAAAAATCCCATATTATACCTATTCACAAAGGTGGTACTTATGTAGAGCTCTCAAACTACTGTCTTATTGTTATTCCTTCTCTCATCTCTAAAATTCTGGAGCACTGTGTTTACAAACAAATCATGACTTTTCACTCAAGAAAATTTGATCACCCCTACCCAGCATGGCTTCCACTCACATAATAGCACTACCACAGCACTCATTTCCTTTACTAACCTCATCTCCCTTGCCAGAGACAATGACAAAGTAGTGCCCTGCCTCCTTTTAGATCTCTCCAAAGCATTTGATACAGTCTCCCACTCTATCCTTCTCGTTAAACTTTCTCAACTCAACTTTGTTCCAGCTACCTTACAGATGAATGGCTATCTGCTCTTTCTCCTTTTCTACCCATCAAAATGGGTGTTCCACAAGGCTCTATTCTAGGTCCCCCTTGTTTTTAATATCTTCACCAATCAACTTCACACATCTTGTCCTAAATCATCTCTTATTCAATATGCAGATGGCTCTACTATAATTTCCATTGCTGACAACCCCTTAGACCAGCTAAACCTGACACAAACTTCATTCAGTCTCACTGAAACTTGGCTTACTGACAACCAAATTATACTTAACCCCAAAAAGACTAAACTACTTCTTTTCTTACCTATATCTCTATCCCATCTTAAATCCTCCTTTACCATTTCTTCTCTCAACAATACTACTCTTACACCTGATTTTCACACAAAACTCATTGGCACAATCATAGACGATCAACTTAGACTTCAGCTTCATGTACATTACTGTAGCAAGAAAATCCACCAGAAGTTGTGCCTTTTATGTAGGAACAAAAGATTCCTCACACCTGAATCCAGAATCTCTCTTACCCAAGCTTACATATTACCTAACCTATTCTATAGCTCTAAAATCTTAACCAACTTACAGTCCTCTTCTTTCTAAACTGCCAACCACCTACAATAAAATTGCAAGATTTGCAGCTAGTCAACCTTCTAAATCACACCACTGTCATGCTTTTTGAACAGTCAATTGGTTAGAGTTTCCTAACAAGTTCTTATCCTCTCAACTTGTCATGATCCATTCTATACCTAACAAGCCCTCTGCCTGCCCTAACTTATCCTCTCTTCTCGCCCTATATAATCCCCCTCGGCCCCTCAGAAGTTCAGATAAACGTCTCTTATAGATATAGAAACCAAATAAATCTACTGGCCAAAATCTCTATAGCTATGATCCTGCTCTTGCTTGGAATAAGCTCCCCTTATACCTCAGATCCATTCCTCAAGTCCATAAGTTTAAGAAAGCTCTAAAAAATTACCTGTATAGTATCTGGATTTGTCACTATAATCAACCTACTTGAACTTCTTCCCTAAATTGTTATACACTGTGAATAATTCACTTCTATTCTTTTCCCCCCTTTTTCTGCCTGTTATTTGGTTTCTATCCTAATTTCTCTTATTTTCTCTATATTGTATTTTTGCAAGTCTTCTTTTTTTTGTATGTGTAGCTTGTGTATATATTTCTTTATGTATTTATATTGTCTTACTTTTTGTTGAGCTTTTCTCCCTGGGTCTCCACTGAAAAGGGCACTAGCTCAGTTGGACTATCCCAATTAACAAATGTCAGATAAATAAAATAAATAAATATAATATTCCCTTCTGATTTTTTTATTTTCTTATCTTTGTGGGAAGTACTTTTCAGCATTTCCTCAACATGCCTTATTTTACTTTGTATCTTTCCACAAGCACTTCCAAAAAAATGAGTTCAGCTTGTTTCTCGTGTGAGACATGGAAACACAACTGCCTAATGTTATCTAATGCCAAGCAAGGAGGATCATTGTTAGCTACCAAGTGCAATGCATGACCAGCAATGAGCTGGAGACTATCAATGCCACAAATACAAAACCATCATCAGAGTGCAGTGTTACCAAAACAAATGAACACAACATTGTCAGACCCTGAGGCAGAACTTCATAGAGTACCAACAAGCAGCCTTCCAAAGAGATTTTGCAGGGCCTCTCACCAGAAAATGCATAAGAACACAGATAGTGATGATAACTCTGTGAACCAATGTTATATTCTGGAAAGCCTTCCCTCTGCACAGCTATACCACAGATAAATGTCAGCATCTACGTCCTCAAGAGTTTGTGTTAAAATGTATAAAGCCAAGCCCAGTGAGGTCAGTCATGAATAAAACCAATAAAGGTAGAAGAATATAGTTTTCTTGTGTATCTCATGTTTGATAAATAAATTCAAGTACTAGTAAGACTTGTTTTAAAAATGGCAATAAAGGTTTTAACATAATTGTTTCTTGATTATCTTTTCTTCAGGTACGAACATGCACAATGTTCAAGGTTTCCTAGGATCATGCCTGCATCAGTTGTCTTTCCAGTTTTCTTCTGCTTTATTCCACGCTATTTCCCCAGGAATACCTGTGTTTATATAAATTACTGAATATAGACATGCTCTACCTAACCTTCCATTTCATTTATCTTGATAGTTGTTTTCTCTTGCTATTTGTTTTGCTGATCACTCTTCAGAAACATTTACTATCCTGTGACAGAAGTTTTGATAATTCCCATCTATCCTAAATTGCCACAGTCAGGTAGATAAAATTCCATCTGTCATACTTTAGTATGATTTTACGATGACTCTGCTTATTGCGAAATGCTTTAGTTAACAAAGACATCTTCATGGGCGACCATAAAATTCTGTATTTAAGATCCTTTCTTCACTACCATTTAAAGCCTAAGTTATTCCCTATGGTGTTGGATTTATCCCAAATTCACAGAAACTGGAAAAAATATCCTTGTGTAAAACAGTGAGCATAACAATGCTCTTATGTATAGTAGCAGTAAAGGTGAATCATTTAACATCTGACAGGCCCTCTTTCAGCAACATTTTACCTTTCTTTGTCATTGTAAGAACTTATTTCTTCACTGCCTTGTCTTTCTGTTCCCACTGAAAGGGTAAGTGTTTAAATAATCTATGTGAGGAGTATAATGCCTTTGCCACTCAGCAGGGTTTTCCATAAAGCACTGTGCTGTTATTTATTTGTTATATTAGCTGTTCTACATCTTTCCTTCAGAGGGCAAGCCCTGCCATGTTGACATCCCAGAAAAGTATAATAGTCATTAGATCAGAAAACTTCTTAAGTTATGGCATTACTGGTCATTACTGTTCTTTGTATTTTTCTTTGTCTTTTTTTTATTTTGCTTGCTCCCTTTGCTACCTTATGGCTCCACTATCTTCACCCAAATGACCCATTCATTCCATCTGAGGGATGTGTGGGAAAGCCAAATATCCCCAAACTAGGCAAGAGTCCTACAAGCCATTCACTTCTGCCCACTGTGGCTTATTAACACAATTGTCTCCCCAGTGAGAGTCAGGAGGTGAGGAGTGAGCCAGTACAAGTCTTTGAGACAGCTTATTCTCTCCTGTAGAGGCCCCCTCTTTCCCTGCAATAACCATAGCTCTCACCCTCTTAGCACAAGAAATCTGGGCAAAGCCAAAATTATTGATGGGGGGGGGTGGTCATGGTCTAAAAATACAGACAGATTTTAAATAGTGTTTTTTAAGCTTAGAAAGTTGCTAGGATAACATGTTTTCTGTTAGCATGCATTTTCTGAAGAAATGAAGACTGAAACATAAATACCTGTCATTGTTCAGAGACTTCAGTTCTTACTGGATTACAAGAAACCACAAATGTCTTGAGGAACAGACCAAAATTATATGAGTAAAAAATCTGGACATTTGGCAAAAATCTGGACAGTTGATTGGTATGGCAGTGACCCACTGAGCTCAAGTTCTGCAGTGCTGGCCACAGGCAGGGTGTCACTGCATGTTCTTTTGGATTATGTGCATGCATGTAAGCAGCGTATGCAGATAGGGTTGCCACATTTTATTGCAGTCAAAACTGGACCAATGCCATACCCCTTGCACTCCCCATAACCTGATCCATCTCTTCTCCCCACCCAATTTCTGACCATTTTGTGATGTCATCATCGCTTCAGGTGAGAAGAAACAACCGCATTTTACTTTTGCAATGCTATTTTTCTGCCGATTTACTTCAGAAAAAAAAGCATATTAAATCCCTCGATTTAAAAACTCTGATAGTCTGTTTCTTTTTTTGAAGCAGAATTCTAGAGTTTGTACAGTGCTTTCTGGACTACCGGTTTGATTTCCAAATAATCCGGGAAAAACGGATAGGTGGCAATGGCATATGCTCGTATGCTCATGTTCTACAAGTACAATAACTAGTGTTTTCAGCAGGTGTGACCCAAGGGGCAAGTCAGAGTGATTCTGCAGCTACTCACTCCCACCCTCCCCTGCCAGTTCTTACAGGCTCCTGAACCACTTAGTCTAACTCAGATTGCCTGTGTCAAAGTCAGGACTTTGTTCAGATGCATCACAAAGGTGGCATTACTCTCCATTTTCTAGTAATATTTTCTTTTTTGTTCTGTCCATCTGTCTGCCTGTCTATACTGTTTTATTTATGATTCGAACATTTGTTCTTATTTTCAACTTTTCTGTCCTTAATTTCACTTTGCTACATTCTCCTGTTATTTTTCAGTATAGCCCTCTTGGATAGTTTAAGTAGTTTGCAATGGTTCATTAAACCTGACACTTATGATACCTATGCCCTTCATAGATAGATATTGACTGTTGTATTGTACATTACATACATATACTCATTCAAGTGTACACCCAGTCCCATGTAAAGCTTAAACTATAAGTTCTGTGTCAGTTGTTCGCTCATGTATTGAACCCCATGATGCACAGTGCCAGACCTCACTCCTATCATGGGCAGATAGTGCACTAGAGAGTGTTTCAGTATGTGCTGTATGTCTAAGCACTCCCTAGCTACCTCTCAACTTGCAAGCATGGAAAATCATAGTACTGTCTTTTAAAAGTCATTGCAGAGGGTGAAAGAGAAGATAATGCTTTTATTTTTCACAACAGAAGATCTATTCATCCTAGACCTGTTATAGTCAGTGGTATTGAATCTTTGTAGAGGCTTATTTTTTGTATTTAATAAGATATGAAAAGTTAGGTCATTCCTGGATGGATTATACAGAATTAGAGAAACATACACAAGAAACAACATTAGTACAGGAAGAGGAGAAGGAAAAAAATTACATCAGACACTATAAAGGAAATGCAAAATGAACAAATAAATGAAATCGAAGTAACAATGGATGTGAGAGTGTATGAAGGACACAAATGAGGAAGAAATAAGTAATACAAGTGATGAATGAGAAAATAAATGGATAAAAGGAAGAAGCAAAAGAGGTTCTATAGGTAAAAGACAGAAAATGCAATTTTAAAAATATAACTATAAGAAAAAGCAAAAAAGGATGAAAATAAAATTAATTCATTAAAATGAGAATCTTAGCCATTAATGTCAACAGTATGAAGAATATTCGTCACAGGATAGGAGTATTAGAATGGTTTAAAATGTTAGATATAGATATTATAACACAGATGTCAGAATAATGTGAAGAAAGAGAACAAATAAATGGATTATGGGAAGGTAAGGTTATCTGGAATTTAGTTAATGAAAAATGTTCTGGTATAGCCATCCTGTGCAAAGAACGCACATATATATTAAATTACACAGTAGTACTCATTGGTAGAATAGTAATACTAGACATAAAATATAAAAAACAAGTTTATAGAGTAATCACACTATATGCATATACCTTACAGAAATCATGTAAATTTAAACATGCAAGTAATAGTAATGGGGGAATTCAACTGTGATTTAAGACACAGACAAAAAGAAGGAGCAAATGTTAAAGTAATCAGATATGATTAAATATAATACAATGTATATATGGGAAAATAACAAATGTACATATAAAGGAAGTCATTTAAGAACTGAAATCAACTCTTTTATAGTTTCAAACAGCTTGAGTATACTACATCAAGGGAGTAAAATTACAGGATTTTCAGACCATTTTTCCATATGGATAGAGATGCAAGAAAAAATGAATTAAAGGAATAAAAAGGATTAATGAGTCAGAAATGAATGAATATGCAAATAATATAATACAACAATTATGTCAAGATCACATAAACATGAAATAATTTTAGAAAGACTGGATGAGTTGCTGGATCAATCTAAAAGAAAAATATAGAAAAGAAGTATTAAAATGGCAATAATTGGAAAGGCTACAGAATTTTGATTATTATAAGGAAAGTAGTAACCAAATATTAAAAAAAAAAACATGAGAAATGATGGAGAAGAGTTTATAGAAAGAGAAAGAAAGTTGTATGAAATGAATCAAGAAAAAATAGAAAATGATTGTTTAAACAAAGATACTTTTTGCAAGGAAAGAAAGAAGAAGTAGCACTGTATTTAAGCAAAATGGTTAAAGAAAACACAAGAATAATAAAAGAATTAAAAAAGTAAAAGATATTATATTAAACACACAAGAAGGAATTATGAAAACAATCAAAGAACATATAGTGGAGATATTCTCAATATGTGACATAACAATAAAAGATAAATGGAAATTAAGTAAGTTAACTGAAGAAGACAATAGAAAGATGGAAGAAAAGATTACAATAGTATAATTTGAAACGTACTTAAGATGGTAAATGTAGAATCAGCTACAGGTGTAGATGGACTTGAATATTTAATGTAGAAAAACATACAAGAATTGGAAAACGAATATTTTCTAAAACTAATGAACAAATGATTTGAAAACAGTGTAAATAATGAAAGAATATGCTTAGGTGTAATGAAATTCATATGGGAAATGGGAGAAAAAAATGGATATAAAAAATTGGAGGCCATTACTACTAAATAATACAGATTCTAAGATTTTTATGAAAATAATAGAGAAAAGAATAGCAAGTAAATTTAATAAACTGTTATCAGAAACAATCTTTGGAATTAAAAACAAAGGAAGACAAGAACTGCTAATATTAATAAGAGAATGGATAGATGACATAATAAATAGAAAAACAGAACAGAAAATATTAATAGGGGATGTAAACAAAGCTTTTGACAAAATACAACATAAAGCGTTATGGAAAGTTTTAGAATAGTGTAATATAAATAATAAAATAATAAATATTCTGAAATCAGTGTATAGGTAAAACAAAGTATGACTGGTATTAAATGGATGTTTAATCCAAACTATAAGATTAAAAAGTGGTATTAAACAAGAATGACCAACCAGCAGCATTTTATTTGCATTAATTGTGAATGCAGTGGTCACCAAGATTATTTCAATATTAGAGAAAGCTAAATACCAAACACCAGAAGGTATTATGATTCCATGTTTTCATATGCAGGTGACTTAGTCAGGGCCGGCCTTTGATCAATTAGAGCCCTAGTCAAAAGGGCTCCACAACACCCCCCACACCATTCAGTGCCCTTCCTGGCCTTCCAACACCATCCAGATTACGTTTTTCTTCCTTTTCTCATAGTTTGTGTTACTCTTCAGTTTTTCTGTATTCATTCAACATAGTTTAAATAAACCATTTGTTTACTACAAAAAAAATAAATAAATACTGGAAAATTGCCCCTGCTAGAACTGTGCCCTAGGCGGCCACCTAGTTGGCTTATGCGTAAGGCTGGCTATGGGCTTAGTATTAGCAGTCAAGAATGAAGAATGGATGAAAATAGCTATAGAAATGCTTAATAAAAAATTGGCTCAATTACTGGTGTCATTCTAGGGGGGTCCAATGTCTGTCTGCTTGGGATGACATGCTGGACAAGCCACGCTAAGGCTCTTGCCACCCCCATAGTGCCTTTTTTAGGCAAGGCTCAAAAGACAAACCCACCTCCTTAGAAAACAAAAATGGAAAAAAACTAAGGGTAATGCTGCTCAACGCCAGAAATCTAAATCTCAAGATGTAGGCTCTCGAAGCACTCCTCAGTATGGAGAGCATCGATGTCTGTGCAGTAACTGAAACCTGGTTCAAGGCTCCTGAGAGCACCCCAGCTCTACCAGGCTTTACCTTGTATCATGCATTTCGGCCCCAGAACTCGGGCCGAACCACAAAGGGAGGGGGAGTGTCCATATTCATCAAGGACACCCACACCTCCAGGTTAGTGGCAACACATGAAGCATCGGAGACCATCCAGGTGCTACTAACCGTAGGCAAAACTGCTATACAACTGGTAGCATGTTACAGACCACCCTCCCAATCTCAGGAACCCCATTCAGCCTTCCTGAAGACATTGGAGGATATGAATGTCTCACCAAATACCATCATATTGGGAGACTTCAACTACCCTAACATAGACTGGGTGCATTATTCTAGCCCTAACACCCTAGCCCAAAGGTTCCTGGAATTCATTAACTCGAATGCAATGGAACAGCTAGTCACCTCTCCCACAAGGGGAGAACATATACTAGACCTGATCATCACAAACATGGGGACAAAATGCTCCACACTGGAAGTATACCCCTCAATAGTGAGATCTGACCACAAACTAATCACCCTGGATATTCATATCCCACCTCCACCCCCAGCACAAAAGACTACAGTGAGAAACTTCTCAAAGGCCGACTTTACACTTCTCAAGACTGAGATGGTATCCTTTAAGCCCCCTGGGCCAGAGAAAACCACATCCCACAATGCTGAATCCTTCACAAATGCTTTCTACGGACATCTCCAAGAATGCATGGATCATGCAATCCCAAATAAAACCAAGATCCTCTCCACCAAGGGCAGGCATCCTGTCTGGTGGACCCCAGCCATAAACAAACTGTATAACAAAAGAAGGAAGCTACTGCAAGACAGAGCAAAATCCCATAAAGGGAAGGCATCTCTGACCAGCACTAGCAAAAAACTACGTTCACTCATAAAAAATTCCAAGGCCAACTTTGAGAGAAAAATCACAAAGGACACTAAGGATAACCATAAGGCCTTCTTCAGCTATGTTAGAAACCTGGGCAGAAACCCTCAGATATGCTCAGAGTTAGTTCATAATGACAAAAAATACACTGAACCCACAGATATTGCCAACATACTGGCAGACAGGTTCAGTGCAAACTTCTCCCCTCCCTCACCCCCAAAAAAAGAAATAGTTATCCCAGCTGAATGTAACCTCCCTGTCATCTCAGATGTCCAGGTGACAGCCGCTCTCAGCAAAGCTAAAAACACAGCATCTATGGGACCTGACGGTATCCCGGGTTGTGTGCTACGTAATCTCCAAGAGGAGCTAAACCCGCACATAAAAATGCTGTTTAACCTTAGCCTTACTACAGGATATGTACCTGAACACTGGCGTACAGCAACAGTGGTCCCACTCCACAAAGGAGGCTCCTCTACAGACCCTGGAAACTACCGCCCCATAAGCTTAACCAGCCTGGTCTGCAAAGCTATGGAAAGAATCATTATGGAACTCATAAACAGAGACATTGGGGACCTACAGACACTTGATCCTACCCAGTTCGGCTTTGTAAAGGGCAGATCCTGCCTTTTGAACCTGGTTGACTTTTTTGAAACAGTCACTAGAGCCATTGATGAGGGCAAAGCAGTCCATACAGCCTACCTGGACTTGGCTAAAGCCTTCGACACAATACCCCACTCAGGCATCATAGACAAGCTCAACAGCTTAAATGTAAACCCATATGTCACAACATGGATTGCAAACTGGCTAAAGGACAGAACCCATAAAGTCAAAATCGCTGGAGCTATTTCAGACTCAAAGCCAGTTACAAGTGGTGTCCCACAGGGCTCTGTCCTGGGACCCTATTGTTTGGCATTTATTTCTCAGATGTGAAAGCAAACATGGGAGGGTTGTGGCTGACAAAGTTCGCCGATGACTGCAAACTAGGCACCATAGTCGATACACCAGCTGACACATGCATCCTACAGAAAGGCCTTACTGAGATGGACAACTGGTGCCAAAGTCATGGCCTTAAACTAAATGCCAAAAAATGTATAGTCATCCCCTTTGGGAAAAACAAAGTACCCACAAATTATCACATAGGCAGTAACCCATTGAGTACGGAAAAAGTAATCAGAGACCTGGGGACCCAAGTTGACAGTGACCTATCATTCGACACCCACGTTGCCAAAGTGGTTAGAAAGACCTTCTACCTTGCCCACCTTATCATGAAGGGATTCACATCTAAATCAAAGGAGGTCATTGTACCCCTATACTCCTCCCTTATCAGACCCATGATTTAGTACAATGCCCCATTTGGTATGTACCTCACCCGGCACCTGCAGAAGCTGGAGAGACCCCAAAAGTACCTCACCAAGCGGATCAAGGGTCTCAAACATATGTCATATGCTGCCAGACTAAAGAAACTCCAGCTCTATTCAGTAGCATACCGCCTACTCAGAGGTGATCTATGCCTGATGTACAAGGCCATGTCCAATCAGGAATTGATGGACATGCTCCATCTCAAAAAATCCAAATCCATCAGAACCACGAGAGCTAAAGATCTAAACCTCAGCACAAATATGAATAGGACATGCTGGAGGGACAGATTCATAACTCAGAGGCTTCCCACACTCTGGAACAGGATCCCAGTTCATGTTAGGCAGAACCCGTCACTGAATCTCTTCAAGAGAAATCTTGACGAGTGGATGGGAGATTGTAGGTTTACCCCGGGGGTCATCTCTGTGTCACTACTAGACCGAGGCACAGTAAACTAAATCTATACTTTTGTACCATTACATGGGGTGGTGAAAGCCACATACACTATGGCTAGGCTTATAAATGCCCTAGGGCAGATAGCCTAGTACTAAACTATGAAACTATGAAACTATAAGATTGACTGTTAATAAAGAGAAAAGTAAAGGATTAGACTTTTTGGGAGAAATGCAAGGTATTAAATTTAATGAAATAGAAATCTTAGGAGTAAAGTTTAGAAATTAACAGCTAAGGGAACAACAATGGAGAGATACGATAGTTAGAATACAAGGTATTTTTATATTTTGGAGAACATTTAGATTTTCATACAGGAAAATGCATATTTAAGTAACTCTATAATATTGGGCAAGATAACACATTTAGCTAATGTATGTGCAATTCCATTAACACTAGAAAAGGACTTGATTAATATAATTTTTACATTCATTTGAGGGTCAGGACTAAACCCACTGAAAAGTGGTATGCTTTATGTAAGTAGCAAAGAATGAGGGTTGATTTTGATACAGACAATTGTATATGTTTTCTCGCAAAACTTGTATAAAATTTTAGTAGGTATGAAATATAAGGAAAATATGCTAACAAGTATTTTAGAAGAGAAACAAAATGCAATTTGGGAAAATTAGAATGCTTGAAAAGAAGTAAAAAAAGTTTATTGTATGGACATGAAATTATGTCAAGAAAAAATACTGCTATGGAAAACTGATATAGGGAAGACAGAAAAAAATAGAAGGATTTTGCATGGGAATGTCATGGAAACATTTAATTATGTTTACCCCTGGAAATAAAAACCAAAGCAGCAAAAATGAGAATTAATAAATACAAGAAACATGTAGAATATACAGATTTTTATGGAGGTTATCAATAAGCAAACTACCAGTTAAGGCAAACATGCCATATAAAACAATAAAATAATTTGTCTACATTATGGTGAATTAGAGACAACTGAACATGTTTTTATAAAGTGTAAAAGGATTATTAAATTGTGGAAAGAAATATATAAAAAAGGATATTTAAAAGAATTTGGAAATATTGAATGTATTAACATGGACATGATTGAATATAGACATTATGAAAACGTAAAACAAAATGACATAAACAAATTGGATGAAAAATTGTTTTGTATAATATAGATAATATGGAATGAAAGAATTAATGAAGTAAACTATAATTGAAAGTGGTCATTACCAGATATTTTGAAAAAAGTAAGACTTTGGTTGTAGAGAAAGGTGCTGGGGGAGGAATTTAAAAAATTAAAAGTTTAATATAAATATATGCAAGAATCATGTTATAAATATTGCAAATATTGTAAATAATGTAAATATGGTATGAAAAATTGTATATAATATGCATATATTTGTGAATATAATAATAAAGAACCCCTACAAGAGATCACATACATCCCTTTCCCAGCACAGTGGTAGCTGGAAGGATGGCATTGAATGTGGAGAGAGTGGTGGAAGGAGTGGAGTTGAATGCCAGTAGGCAAAGAGTTGTTGGTGAAGTTTTGGAGAATTTGGAAGCTGTTTTTCAGCTTAATTTATTTGCAGAGTCAGAAAACCTGGTGAACAAAAGTTGTGATGTTACAACCCTCCAGTTGAGAGTGTTTCAGGATGTTGTATTTAGGGAGATGATTGAACAGACTGAAGCAGAAAATGGAGGAGATGTTTTTTGGGGGAAGAATGGAAAAATTTCAAGAAGCCTCAAGTTTTTTAAAGGGTGGCACTGGACAAAAGAAGAAATATATGTAGAGACAGTGGAAAATTGGTCTGGAGAGCAGAAAGAAAAGAAAAGAACAGATGACAGTGTGAAGAGAAAATACATGATGAGAATACAAAGCAAAGAGGACAAGGAACTGAATAAGTATGAGGTCTGGGATACTATAATACTTCTATTGGGATTGAAACTACAAGAGATAGCTTTTATTTTAATAAATAAAGAGGCATTTTGTGACATGTTTTTGAAACTGTGGCATGGAAAGTTTCCTATGTGAGTATGAAAGGAAATAAAATGATAATCTGTGGAATGCATATATAGTTAAAAAGGAAATGCATGTACAATTTTGGACAGAACTGGGAGAGAGAGACTTTGAAAAGACATTTAAAAATATGTAAAGAAGTAATAGACATGCCAAAAGTTTATGAAAATAGGGGCTTATGGACTGGTAAATGGGATTGCAAAGTTGTTTTGAAAATGGAAATGGAAAAAAATATTAATATTCTTAGTATGATAAATGTGGAAGGTACTAAGGGTGTAGCAATATATTCATATTTTTTGTGGAAAATAAGGGCATTTGGTAAAGAATTATGATAAAAAGAAATGCCAACTATGCAGGGAAATGGGTCATGATGCAAAAAGATGTGAACTGAAATGTAAAAATGCAATCAAACTGGACATTTATGGATGGATTGTAAAAACAAAATGAATGGGAAAGATAGTGAAAAAAGAGAGAGGATGAGGAACAAAGTAAAAGGGGGTGGAAGAAGTAGAAGAAAACATAGAAAAATAAGAAAACTATAGGAAAAAAAATAAAGAATATGGGATAGAAAAGTTTCACAAATTAGTGATGAAGAAACATAAATTAGAAAGTAATGAAAGGTAGAAAAAAATCTATTGGAAAAGAAAGTTAAACAAAGTTTAAAGGTATAAGTCTAAAGGAGAAGAAGAAAGGAATGAGTGATATGTGAAGAGAAATAATGCAGAAAAATAGTCTAAAAGAGAACATAATCTCTTAATTAGGGAAAAGAGAAAGTAATTTAAGAATTGTTTTGGTAAATCTAAGTAGTATTAAGAATATAATAAGAAGGATAGGAGTTTTGGAATGGTTTAACAAATGTGAGGTAGACATAAGTGCTTTGGAAGATGTAAGCTTCTTAAAAATTGAGAAAGACTACAGAATAATATGGGGTGGAAATATAATTCAACCATCATGTAGTGGCAGTGGTCATAAATGCCTTTTACTTGGTTTATCTTATAAGTAAAGGGACTGCATCCAGAAAAAAGGAGGTTATTACCTCTCTGTACTCCTCCCTTATTAGGCCTATAATTGAGTATAATACAGCGTTTGGTATGTACCTCTCCAAACACCTACACCAACTGGAAAGGCCATAGAAATACCTCACAAAAGAATCCATGGCCTTCAACACCTGTCCTATGCAGACAGGCTCAAAGCGCTATCGTTCAACTTGGTATCATACAGATTGCTCAGAGGTGATCTGTGTCTCACCTACAAGGCAATATCAGAGCCTGTTCTACTAGAGATGCTCCATATCCGCAAGTCTAACTCCTTGCACAATACCCGCTTGAAAGGGCCTAACTCTAATATGCAGCATCAACAAAACCTGCTGGAGAGACAGGTTTGTCTCCCAGAGGCTGCCTCATCTCTAGAATATACTTCCCATACATGCCAAACAAAGTACCTCACTGGCCCTCTTCAAGTGGAACCTTGATGAGTGGATGGGAATTCACAAATTTGTCCCAGGGTTTCCACCATTGCCCCTCACTGACAGGGGTGACAGGTGCTGACTGAGGTTTCTTTTTTGGGAATAAACTCTTGGCTAGGCTTGTAAGGGCCCCAGGGCCATTAGGTTAGTAACCTACTATAATCCTATGATATGGAATTTTGGAAATGACTGATGCTCAGGAATAGTAGTATTGTACAGAAGACCAATGTAAATATTGGATATAACTTTGGAAAGAATGGTAAGACTAGCTATCATAGATTTAAGATGGCAAGAATAAGTATATAGGATTATAGCACTGTATGCTTATGTTACATGTAATGAAAGGGAGACTTTATTCCCACAGATTTTTAGACTATGTAGTGGTAAATATGAATGTTATAATGACAGGAAATTTCAGTTTTGATTAAGGGGGTAAAAGAAAAAAGAAAGGAAAGAATATAAGAAAAATAGTAGACTTTATGAAATATGGTAAATTGAATATTTGGAATAAAAACTTTTGGATGTATTGTCGAGGGGTTCTTAAATCTGAGACTGATTATTTCATCTTATCAGATGGAATAAGCATTACACAAGGAGAGGCTGTTGTAACGGGATTTATGGATCATTTAGCAATATGGATAAAAGTAAAGAAAAATAAAGAACATATTAAATAAAATACATAAAAGTGTAAAAAGAATAAATGAAACAGAATGGAATGAAAAAGGAAAAAAATAAAAAAGTATCATAGTTTTGGAGAGACTATATTACTATGAGGTTATTTTATGCTATTTGGTCTCAATCGTGCATTATTTTTAAAAATAAATACAAAAGAGATTATTTACAATGGCTGAGCAAGATAAGAAAGGCAGAAAAAGAAAAGAATGACGAGATGTATAAAATGCTTTAATAGACTTAGAGAAGAAGAATGAAAGAAAGGCTGTATTAGGATAAAGAAAAGGAAATATACAAAAGAAATCAAGATAAAATTAAGGGGTTATTGTTTAAACAAAGGTATTTTGTATAAGGAAAAAGGAAGGAGTATCAGCATATCTAAGTAAAATAGTGATCGAAGAGAGAAATGAAAAATGAAAAAGCGAGATAGAAAGAATACAAGTGCAAATTATGAATTTTGTAGTTCAGTATGTGGTAGAAATGTTTAAAGGAAGAATGAAAGAACATAACAGAATGTGGGAGGTTAACAAATTTTCTGAGCAAGTAAATAAGGAATTTGAAAAAGAGATTACTTTAAATGAGCTGAATAAAGTGGACAGGTAAATACAGATTCAACTGCAGGCCTAGATGGGCAAGGATACAAAATGTATAAAAATCTAATGGAGTGGCAAAAGAATATTTTTAAATGTTTTGAATGAATGGTTAAATGAATGTTTTATTTTGTTTATAAAGAGCAAAACTGATCTAACTAAACTGGAATCTTGTTACAATAAACCAGCCAAATTTGCTACAGATACCTCATATAGGACTCATCACTGTGCATCTCTTAAACAGCAAAAATGGCTAGAACTTCTTTAAATGCTACAGTTTAATCAATTAACCTTTGCCCATAAAATACTGCAACCACCAAATAAAACTGCTGCTCCCCAAAATCTCACACAACCATACACCAATTCTAGATCCCTATGTTCCACTAACAAACTCCTTCTAAACATCACCAAAGCTAACAACTCAGCTGGGGAATCACTCTTCTCAAACTTCATTCCTAAAATAATGGAATAAACTGTCAACCCCAATAACCTCCAATTGCTCTACACTCAAATTAAAAAGCTCCTAAAATCACACTTAATAGACACTTGGCTTTGTTCTTGTAACTGTCCTATCCAGGCCTTTATCTCAGCCTCCTTAACTAACTATTGATCTTTGAGTGGTAGTCTGCACCAGTATTTGACCTCAGCCATATGGAAACTAATACTCTTTCTCTTTTAATTGTACATACTGATGTATGATGTGCCATGTAAATGTCTACTACCAAAGAATTGTATTTCCATCATTATGCAATTGTTACCTGCAAATTCTTCTGTAATTTCTCATGTGTTTTTTCACCTTCTGTAATGTTTGTATTTCTTATTACTCAAGCTTTTCTCCTCGGACCTCCGCTGAAAAAGGACCTGTGTCTAGTCGGACATTCCTGGTAAACAAATGTAAAATAAAATAAATAAGTAATAAATAAAGAGTTCTGTAGTAGAATATTAGAATTTATATGTAGAAAAGGAGAAAATGAAGATATAAAAATGGAGACCAGTAGTATTAAATAATACAGAGTATAAGATATTTATGAAAATCAAATAACCAAAAACCAGACAAGGAAGTGCTGTACCCAGAAATTTTATTTTTGTGAATAAAATGTCTGCGTACAGCACTTTCTTGTCTGGTTTTCGATTATTTGGTTTTCATTCACCAGGCAGGCTCGTATTTGTTGGAAATATTTATGAAAATAATACAAAAAATACTGGAAAGTAAAATGGAAAATATAATGGAAGAAACATATGTATTACATAGGGAAGGAAATGGATGACAAGAATTGTTAATGACTGTGAGCGAAATTGTGGATGATATAAAAAGAAGAGAGGATGTGTAACTTATGGTAGGGACCATCAATAAAGCTTTTGATACAATAGAACATGATCCATTATGGGAACTAATAAAGGTATAGAATTTAAGCAATAAAATTAAAAAGTTTGTATGTCAGCTTACAGTAATAATAAAATAATTTTTGTAAATGGTTGGTTAAGTGAAAAAATAGAGAATACAAATGGTGTAAGACAAGGGTGTCATATGAACTGTATTTTCTTTGCTTTATTTATGAATGTTATACTGAGTCAAGTGAATTTTAAAATGAAGAATGCAGGGCATGTGATGCAGAGTTGTAGAAATGTCACTGCTGTTGACATATGCAGATGATATTATTATAATTCTGGGTAGTCAAATGCTTAAAAGAAATAGGTATGACATTAAATAAGGATAAAAGTGAAGGCTTGGAAGATAGGGCATACATAAGGGGGATACAATTCAGTAATAGTGAAGTAAATAGAAGGGAATGGGAAGAATTGTTAGAAGAATTAGAAGTATTTTTTATGGAAAACATATACAAGGGATTCAATAAATCGTACACGGTAGCAATGGACTTTAGATTCAGTAAGCACTGTGTAGAGGCACGCACCCCCGTGCAAATGAGGTAAACACTGTGACATGCTAATTATTCCATAAGCAGCTGAATTACATGCTAATCAACCAATCCAACACAGTGAAGCTATTCAACAAGCTATAAAGCATTTGTGTAGAATCCATGCTGTTTTTCCTTGTGAATTCCAAAAGTTTGGAATACAGTCATGGAAAGCAATCTACATGGACAGAATGTTAGGGGCTACTGCTGCTTTAGTTCATGTGTATGTACAACAGGCAGAGGTCAATGCTGCTGCTGCTGTTAGGCCTTGGCTGAGATGGGGAAGAGTCTTCAGGCCCCGTTTAACTTGTCATAATCTACATGATATGGAAATTGTAAAGCACTATGGGGTGGCAGGGACACTAAAGGAACTCTGCAACCTCTGCCATCCTCTACTCAGAGCCAGAGACAACTGAGTGGAACCCATCCCAATGGAGACAAAGATATGTGTAGCCCATAGAATCTTAGCTACAGGTACCTTTCAGAGACCAACAGGGGACATGCTGGGGGTGTTACAGGCATCAGCATCCAAGATCCTCCAGCAATTCCTGAATGCTATGCTCTAACATGCCAATGACCACATACATTTTTCCTGTAGTTCTGGGGAGAGAGCTCAAAATATGTAGGAGTACTACCATGTAGCACACTACTCTGAAGTACTGGGTGCCGTAGATTGCACACATATAGAAATGAAGGCACTGCCCAGGAAACAGGGTAGGCTCTACATAAACAGAAAGGGATAACACTCTATCAACTGCCAAGTCATGTGTAATGCCAATGGAATCATCTTGAACATATGAGCTGGCAACCCTGGCAGTTACCACGACTCACATATCTGGCACACCACCCAACTCTGCCAGATGTTTGCTAGGGGGGATATCCCACAAGGTCATTTACTGGGGATGCAGGCTATGCATTGGAATCACATCTGATGACACCCATCAGAAATGCACACGCACCCACGGAAGAATGCTATAATGAGGCACACACTCAAACCAGAAATATCATACAGTGTGTGTTTGGGCTGCTGAAGTCACAGTTCCGGTGCCTGCGGGAGCTCTGCAGTACAATCCTTAGACATGTACAGAAATGTTCACAGTATGTGCCACAACATCATCCTGAGGAAACAGCTTCAGCAGGATCAGCAAGGCGAAGGGGCACACATCCCACCACCAATACCAAGGTCATCACAGCCACAGGCAGATGATTCAGAGTGGGACCATCCAGCTGCTGTGGGTGCAGGCAGATGTAGGCATGCTCAGTATGCCCTTGCATTGGCTAAGAGACAATGCATAGCACACTCACTCACCACCTAGGGTCTAAAACTTTCCTCCCCCTCACATACATATAGTAACATTGATGCCAGGCAACTCACACAGCTTTTACCTCCCCATGTACTGATTGTGTACTGCTTGCATCAGACACAGTTAGCCCTGAACTAATACTGTGGCAACTGCTGCATTTAAAAGGTAAGTCCTGAGCCTGTAGGGTATTGTTTAATAATATGAATGTGTGGCATATCCTTGTATTTCATTACTTGGTCAAGTAAGCAAGTAAAAGGAGGGAGATTTGTACAGAAATGACCTTAACATGTGACAGCAGAGACTTATTTGACTTATATGCATCTATTACTAATTAGTAGAACTCAGGCATCAAAGACTCAAAAGTACTAATGATCACTGCATGCCCTCAGTTTAGCACAATATGTTTGTACTGGAAAATCATTAAAAAGAGACGTTAGAAAGTAATGATACACCTTGCAGTTTCTGCAGCTCTCATAAGATCATTCACTATAAAGCTGGGAAATGTTGATGCTATCAACTGTCTAACTTTACAAGGCCAATATAAGTCAAAGCTACAATTACTAGTTCAACACCACAAATGCAGATATATGAAGCTATGCACCCTATGCATCAGACAGAAAGCTTATGTATCCCTGAATCTAAAAGATAGAAAACAGGGATATGGCACATTTATCATCATTTGCACAGGGTGTTGTGTGTGTGTGTGTGTGTGGGGGGGGGCAAAATGTGTAGGCTGACACAACAGGTCAGTGATTGTGTGAGTCCGAAACAGAAGCAGGCAGACATTTGGATAAACCAACAAATAGCCAGTAAGACAAAATTAGTAACTGTTTTGTGTGTGTGTGTGTGTGTGTGTGTGTGTGTGTGTGTGTGTGTGTGTGTGTGTGTGTGTCTTTATTTTATATTTGTTTGTAGGGGTCTTTCAGGTGAAATTGGCGTGTGAGTGTCTGCATGAACACAGTGAAGCTCTGTGCTGGCTGTACCCATTGGTATGTTTGACAGGTGTGAGCCATACATGGTAGAGGTGACAGTTCATGATTATCATCCTTGGTCATGAGAACTCCCTCTCCCAGGAGTTGCACTAACATGTCCACACCCATGATCAGATAAACTGCTGCTACCTGAACATGACTGATGTTTTCTGGATGAGCTCCCTTCACAAGGACATTCAGGACAATGACTCCATGGTCAGGCATGTCTGTGTGTGGACAGCACACTCACTGATGGAGCACTAGAAGTACTGCTATGAGAGTCTGATCAGTCATGACCATGTTGTCTGGCAGCAGATGATGAGGCTGACCTATGCCCATTAGGATGCTGTTCCCCTTCCAGCAGACATTCCATCACAGACAACACTTGCTCCATGACAGACACCCCTCAGTAAATCACAGATACCTCTCGTTCCAATGTGTCATTCATTCAATCCATTGAATTGGTAACACAGTGGAGGCCATCATGCATGTCAGACTGTGCCACATCTACAACCCTGAGCATTGTCTGGAGCACCTATGGGAACATGTCTGTGCCTCCATGATGACCCTAAACATATATTGAGTGGCATGGTAAGAAACACCTGCACCAGGTGGAGGAGGGACAGCAGGCTCCCTCTGAGCATCACAATCAACCCTCCTGAATGACACCTCACCCATACTTTGGCTACAGCCAGACTCAACAGGCAATGAAGCTGCATTAGCCACACTTCGCTGATCAATAGCCTTGCCCTCCACCTGTCCAATATTTGAGGGCTCATTGGAATGGGTAGGTATAGGCCTACTGGCTATGTCTGATGGAATTGTATGGGATGGCTATATGACAACCTCAGTGTCAGATTCAACCTCTGCACCCCCTGACTGTGCCTCAGTTTTGGCACCATCATCATCAGATTCTGCTGATACACTGACATCAGGTGGCAAAGGGCCCACACTCCCACTGTCATGATCACCTGTGAAAAAAAGCAACAAACACAGGAAAAAATGAATACCTAAACTATTACAGTACAATATATGCTAACAAAGTAACAGTGTTGCCACTGTTACAGACAGTACAGCAATACACACAGGCCTGACATAGACAGCACACACTATGATATTTCTTTAAATTGCTCAGCAGTACTGATATAAACATTTTTGGCTTACCTTCTGCAGATAAGATTATCCTCTGCAATCGAGATGGTCCTGGAAGATGTTAAGAAAGACATAAGGACAACATTATCTCAATTAACAGTAACACGGGGTAATATTTTTACCCCCTTTATATGTCCTTTAACTATACTTTTAACAAGAATGTGGCTGACAACTCCAACCTAAGCTAATAACTGTAGCAATCTTCAACCCCCCCATAAAAAAGACATGTGACACAGAAGTAACTTATTGGTTTAAATTGTTTTTACTATATAGCATTATACAACTTTTGAGATACCAAAGCCTACCTGGAAGCTCTTCCTGGGATGTGCTTGCTGTCTCTGAAACTGTTGCACTGACATCCAGCATATGCTGTACTACACTCTCCTGTGAACTGTCTGAATCCTTGATATTGTCCATGGACTCTTCATTGGATGTTAGTGGTGGTTGCCTAGCAGGCCTCCCCTGCTAACCATCTGGTCACGTCCCACTGCAGATGCTCTGCTCCATGCAAATGTGATCATGTTAGTGGCCCTGTGGTGTACCTGCTCCTATGTCCTGCTGTGGTCACCCAAGGCATTTACATCATCAACAATCTGGCACCATATTTGCATCCTATGTGCCATACCTCCCCTTCCCTTTTCCAGCAGAAAAGCACCATGTTGCCTAAAGGCATTCACAATCACCTGGTTCTCAGCATCAATGAATGGAGTTTCTGAGGATTTACAAGCCTGGGTGCCATACTCCCAGGTATCCTAAAAGACAACCTAAGGATAGTACACATTCTGTAAGCATCACATAACTACAAAATAACTGTTTCCTGATAAAACAAAAAAGGTAGCTAGTGAGTAATACTCAATGGAGAAACATAAAACAATTTAGAGATGTGAAACACCAACAACATGCAGTATGCAAAACAAAGAGAGTAACAAGAGCAACATATCCTTGTTTGTGCCATAACAATAACTGAACTTTGATCTGCCCAAAAAGAACAGTGTACCCTTGTTTGTGTCATAATGGTAACTCACCTTTGCTCCACCCAAAAAAGAACAAGAAAATGACAAATTTTACTAACAAACCATCTTTGAAATGCTAAAAGTCCTATCAAAGGAACTGTCCCAGATGCATTTGTACATACTGTATTTCTCAAGAAGCATTGGATTCCATTGAGTCTTGGCTCACCAACAACAATCTACTACTTAAGCCAAAAAAACCTAAACTTCTAATATTTTTACCAGAACAATTTTCTCCAGATACTTCTAACTTTGCTATTACTTCTTTGAATAATACTTCAATTGATGTGATTTCACACAAACATATTTTAGGTGTAACTATCGACAACAATCTTAAGTTTGATCTGCATATCAGCAACAACATAAAACAAAATCAAAAACTGGGCATGATGTATAAGGCTAAGGAATTCATCTCCAACTTCACAAGAGTAACCCTTGCCACCACCTGTCTCTTACCCTCCCTTCTATACACTTCAGCTATTCTAGCCAATCTTCACTCTTCCTTCAGAGCAAAACTTAGCCAATGTTATAATAAAATAACTAAATTTGCCACAGGCCAAGCTCACTTCTCTCACCATTGCTCTGCTCTCAAGTCCCTAAATTGGGTCAAATTACCCCACCTTCTCACCTTTAATCAATTAACAATAACATACAAAATACTGCACAACTCCTCATTTTCACAAACTATATCATCACTATTTTAACACTATATTCCATCTTGTTACCTACACTCTTCTCATAAGTATCTACTATCTATTTACTACCCTCAAAGATCTAATGGTGTTAGTCTATATTCTCACTGTGTTGCCAAAGCATGGAATAGCATTCCAGAATCAATTAGACTTATACCCCACTAATATTCCTTCAAGTCTAGGGTGAAAGAACATATAACCAATAATTGGATCTGCCCATACTCCATGTCATCTTAGTACACCTTTCCATTCCCTTCTCCCCAGTCTTAATAGACTTTTTCTTGAGCTATCCTGCTTCCCTTCCTGCATTACTTACTTTCTCACCTAACCTTCCTATAATTCCTAAACCTTCTAATTTTCATTCTCTCTATTCTTACACTTTTATCTATCCCAGAAATTATGACAGAAATTTACTACCTAAGTCTCTTGCCAGAAAGTGTATATAGTTTTTACGACTTATTACTTATTCTGTAATATATTTTTCATGTATTATTATGTAACATACATATTAGGAACTCTCTTCCATCTTCTATATAATGTATGTTCAACGTTATTGCTTGCTTTATGTTTGCTTATTTTTTTCTTTTATTGTATCCACAAATTGTACTCCTGTGTGATTGTCTTAGTCTTTGTAACCAATGTTGATTTGTAATTTTGTTAAATGTACTGTGGAGCTTCCAGGACTTTGCTGAAAATGGGTTCATGCCCAGTCAGACTTTTCCAGTAAATAGGTGTCAAATAACTAACTAAATATTTATTTCACAGCATTCCATTTTCATGTATTGACAATCATGTATACCTCTGATATGGCTTGAACAACATGCCCATGCATCAGTACACTTCCATCTGATGCATACAGATAAAAGTGTAAAACTCTTTGCTTCAGATTTTTCTTAAGTAAGTTCCAGCATATGCAGCATGTAGCAGACAAAATGGAAGCATACCTTCTGAAGTTCAGTATTCCTCTATACAGATATATCCTGAAGAAATAGCTTATGTGCAGTCTTCCCAACATAAACAAGTCTCCTCACCATCAGTTTGCCTATCTACATGGTTGCTTTTTTATATGGTTTAGATTCACTGCTTTTAGCACAGTGAATATGCAAATGAGATGTGACCTCATTAGAATTGCTGAATCCCAAATACTTGGATCCATGTAGGAGAAGTAAACATAGTGGAGGCACTCCATCAGTGGTTGTTTTTAATGGATTGCAACTGAGAATTATTAGTGGTTGGGAGAAGGAAAACACAACAGCCCTTTAGGCTGCCTTACTTCCACTGGGTGTGTCAGATTAGATTTACAGAGTGTTTGATGTAAAGTGGGAAATGTATATAAGCAGCATACAATTCATAGGTTGTGTTCCTTAACATCCAAACTACCCTTCATTTGTTGGCACTGCATATTATATTATTTTCTAAATATCCTCACACATTTTAAGGCCAATGATATATAATGGCTTACACACTGCACGCCTCAGTTTACAGGTCAGATAAATGAAGACTGGCCAACAAACACAGAAATGTCAGACAGGACTGTATATTTGCAAGCTGCAATTATGACAGGTTGTGTGATCACATCCAAAGTAATAAATGTACAAATAACACTTGTATTGTTTGAGATCACTGTTGATGCTATTGCAATTTGTTGCATGCAGATTGAGTTCATTCCTTTGTTGCAAAGCTGCTTGTGTGGCAAAGAGGGACAAGGCACCCATCCTGTGTTCTGAAGGTGCATTGGAGTAAGAGTTAAAATCCAGATCTCTGTGAACATACCTGATGTGAGCCATCATTTTCTTGTGTGTATTTCATTCATTGATTTTCCCCATTTCAACTACTTGCCCCTTTTTTAAATTTTTCTCTTTCTGTCATTGTTTGTCTAATTATTTGGGGGAGGGCAGTGTTTGCACGATGTGGCACCTAGCCCAATAACAGGAAGAGAGGAAATAAATGGCTGTGCTTATCTCATTTGTGTGAAATGTGGCAGTGCACAAACTGGACAACTGGACCCCATGAATCAGACAGGACCCAGACAGCTAAAACAGAAACCAGATACATTCAATTAATGCTAGTTGACATTGTGCAAACCTGCTGAGTGGTATTGCACAGTGGTTAACAGTGAAACCTTAAGAATGATTAGTAAAATAGGGAATATCATGTGACTATTCCTGTGGCAGTAGGTGTAAGTTTAGGGCTAGAGAACAGATGGTCCTGGGTTCTAATACAAGGTGTTCAACCTTTTTTTTTTCACTGTTGTGACATTGCTATCAATAGCAATGAACTAAAAGATAGACAAGTGTTATTTCAACCTTTTTGTGGCAAAATGCATAAGTGTAGGATTGCCATGCACATGGTCCTGGGTTTGAACTCAGGATATTCCAAAGACTTTACTATTGTTCAACTTCCCTTTATAGCCACTCTCACTTATAACACTTGAGATAGTGGAGCTGATATTAATTATATGTATGAAAGCTGAGACAGTATTATTGTGTTATTTATTTATTTAGTTATGTATGCATTATCACATGTTTTATCAAATGCATAACTGTGGGTATACTATGCACTATATTCCTGTAAGTATAATTCTGCTGTCTAGACTGTCATGGCCTTCACATTTGCAGCACACATACACCACTGCCTGTACATCCAATAATGTTGGAATTGTAATTGCAGTTATATAATGTCCCACTGCTGCTCTCCACTTACCATTGCACAAATGCATTGTTTGGGGTGGGCACTACTGAGCAATGCTTTTGCATGATGGTAAGTGGAGCACAGCAGTGTTCAAACTACCAGTAAATGCAATAACTGGAACTGGTGGGAAAACATCAGTCTCTATTGCTGTAGATCCGTGGCCGACATTGCAGGCATTTTTGGGTAAGGTGCCAGGTTCAGGGCACAGAAGTGGGGTGTCCAGTAGTCCAAGATTTTTATTGGACTCCTAGTTAAGAACCATAGAAACAGGTTTCTGCAGGGGAACTATTCTGGCTCCCAGTATAACTTGGATGCTTAGGATAGTTTAGTCCAGGCTGTATCCAGTGCCACTGATATCCCACACACTGCAGAGCAATGTAGGCATCATTATAATGACCTATGGAAGAGGAAGAGGGATACCCTCAACTGTTGGATTGAGGATTTTAGGACTGAGGACATCTCACACTTGTGTAAGTATCATCTACATAGAGTACTTGTAAGACTTAGAAAGCTGAATATAGGCAAGACTGATATTCGCAATGGTGTTCTGTTCTGTTTTTTCCACAGCTGCCAGTGACCATGGGTACAATGTTTGAACCCATCAGGCTAGATTGGAAAGGATGAGGAAAGCATGTGGTATGTACACAGCAGATGACTACTGTTACTGTAGCATTAAAAGTTAAAGATAGCTTTTTTGGTATATTATAGAGTTGTATCACATTGAGCATGCTTTTCTCAGCTGTAAACACAAGTATGCATGCATTAGTTGGTAGCACAAATCAGGAGTACAATACTAGACTTTAGTCAGAGATTGTGTGTTTAAATATCACACTTCACAACTATACAATACTGTTAATTCTTCAATAATATTTAAATTACATTAAAACTTCTATACCAGTGGCACAAATGCCCTGCTATAAACTGTATAATTAGAACATCCATATATGCAATATACGAACATGTCAAGGATTACTTGCTGCAATACGTAGTATGGTGTGCATATGTTAGGAGGTGGTAGTCTTAAATGTAAAAGTTAAAATAATAGACTCAAATAATTGTATTAATGCACTGTATGTGACATATGAAGGTGATAATCTTATCTCTTTTTTTTCTCACCTCAACCCTTATCTCATTATTTCATATTTTTTTATAAAAAACATGTTTGTGTCTTTTTTGTTTATTTATTTTTCTTTTATGATTTTTTCTTTTTCTTTTCTTCTTAAATTTTATGTGTCATTGAAATGTGTCCATGTCATCCATGTGTACCACATCACTAAATGCTCCGCTGCACAGCAGGGTAGGCCTGTCCCACAGGATCTGCCTGCCCACCCTCCATTGGCTCCAGCACCAATTCCCAACAGATCTGGGGGCCAACCTGGCAGCACCACCTTTGCTACCCCTGCATGACCTGCCTCCTCAGGTAGTCCTGACATGGAGGCTGGAGCAGTGGTACCCTCCAGGAGCAGGGGTGGAGGTGGTGATTTTATCACCCACACTGTGTTGCCAGGGATGGTACATAGAGTTGTGTGTTACACCATTGGTGCATCCCTATGCTGTCTGGAGAGGCTGCTCTCCCTCATTTTGCACAGTAATAGGAGGCAGAGAAGGAGCCATCAAGAACTCCAGCCAGCAGTGGAGGGAGGTGACAGTGATGACAGTCCAGTGGGTGAGGACTTTATTCTCACTGTAACCCAGCTTGATGACCTTGGGTTTGGGATGTCCCCACTCTGACCCCAATCATGGTATCCCCCAACCTTTTGTGTCCATCACCATCCCTGTCTCTTGTCTTGTTTGTCTTGTCTGTCTGCTTGGGTAGGCTTCCTCACCTACCCAACTAACCTGATCCAGACATACCTATGTCCCTTCTCCAACATTCCTCTCTCTCTCTGAAATAAAAATTAAAGGGGCACCTGTCCCACAAAAAAAAAAAATTGTCCCATACATAGTTCTCCATTTCACACATGTGTCTTCTTGACACACTTGATTCAGTTCAGTTAGCTATACAACATGACTGTGTTGTGGCCATCCCTCTCTCTGGTGGTGACAGTCCAAATTCAGTTAATATTTTGCACATGTGTTCAGTTTACACTGTTTAAGAAATGGATACCTATGCTACATTATTACCTCTCTCCTGCACATTCCTGTTCTGCTTTCCCTTTGTTCTTCTCCCTGCTTGCTCCACATTTCACCACTTTCTCATCGACTCAATTTTAACACCTTTAATCTGGTCAAAAAATAGAATCACACACACACCACACAAAAGTTGATGGAGAAGGAATGAATCCCTTCACTTTTTAGGCTCCATGCTTGCATGGAAGTGCACATTTTGCACCAACAGTGAGTGGTGGTGAACAGGTGCGTTTACTTCCTCCCAATGCCACTTAACACTGCTGCACTATGCCAACACACAGCAATACATCTTGTTAAACAATTTATGTCATTGCATTATCACTCTGTAATGAAAAGTATTTTAGAGTATAATATACACCTCTCTTTGAACCCAGTACCATCTGGCCCAAAAAAGAATGTATCAGTGCATTAACACGTACTGCCGCAGAGTCAGTTAAGCAGCAGATGCATTTCATGGGCTCAATACTAACTGTCAGACTTTAGCAGTGTGGCTTGCTTTGATGCACTGCTTAGCTACAAGCAAGTATACATATATCGTATGTATATGCACTTTGCTAACAGTTGCGCAAACCCACCACTTGCCATGCTATGGAAATGTACGTATGTTGTATTGATGCTGTTTACTGTCTATTTCCTGTGTATGACATGAAATTACACGTGGAAACATTACAAACTGAGGGCCCTATCTAACAGCATGTTGCATATTTGCAATACATTAATGCATTGGCTCCCCCTAAGTACTGCAACCCTGAGGACTCCATATTTTTTCCACTCATATATCAACCAGACTACAAAATGTAATATCAAATGTTGTGTGCTATGTAATCCACATAAATCTGATAACATACAGAACTACAACTATTGACCTATACTCATAAAAAGCCTTATCTGCAAGGTTAGGGAAGGAATCAGCATGGACATATCCACAGGGACACAGGTGACCTTTGACACACTTGACCTTACTCAGTTTGTTTTTGTCAAGGGTATATCATGTTTATTGACCCTTATGGACTTCTTGGATACTGACCCAAAAAGCCTGGATGAGGGATAACAGGAAATACTGCCTATGTTGAGTTATCCAAGACCTTTGACACTATCCCCCATTCATGTGCCATAGTGAAGATGTCTTATATGTGAATTGTCATACAGTAGTAGCGGGATAGGCAACTGGTTCAATGACATAACGCACACTCTCAAAGTTGGGGACTGCACCTCTATCACTAGCCACTTACCATTAGAATACCCCAATGATCTATGCTGGGCTCTAAGCTGTTTGCAAACTACTTCTCTGAAGGGCAGGCAATGTTAGATGGCCTGTGGTTTACATGGTTGCAGATGACTGCTAACTGGGTGCAGTAATATTGACTCCCCCAATGTTGGTAACATATTATGGAAGAGGCTGCCACACACAAATGATTGGTGCCAAACTCATGGACTGAATCTTAAAGCATGTAATAGCTCATTGCCCCCTTTGACAATGAAGTACCCCTGCTGATTGTGATATATATATATATATATATATATATATATATATATATATATATATGTATATATATATATATATATATATATATATATATATATATATATATATATATATATATATATATATATATATATATATCACCCTCCAGGCTCAAACATAGTGTTGTGAGACTTGGGAACACATGTTGATAGCAATCTACAGTTTCATCACTATGTATCCATAGTAGTGACACATACATGCATTTTGCATTGCACACATCATACATATGGCCATCACATCTAAGACCAGGGTGGCCATACCTCTGCACTGTACAGTAACCTTATCAGACCATTAATTGAGTACAATGATTCCTTCTGTCTGTACCTCACCAGACACCTGCAGCAATTGGAGAAAACACAGGGTTGTGCCTGGGAGACTCCAGGGCCTGCAAGCATGACATACATTGAAAGAGTGAAAGACCTGTCACTGCACTCAGTATCATGCAGGCTTCTGAGAGGTGACCTATGACTGCCCTACAGAGAAATTTCAAACCCAGCCCTACAGGAAATGCTGGACAGCTGTAAATCAAACGAGACAAGAATAACTTGGCCCAGGGTTCTCAACCTAGCCTGTGAGATAATTCGAACATGCCTGGGAGACAGATATATCCCCAAGCAACTCACAATCATCTGTAATAGGTTCACACTTCACGTTAAGCAGTGCTCCTCAATGACACTGTTCAAGCACAACCTTGACTACTGGTTGGGTGATCATAAAGTCACCTCTATGGTAGCATTTTTGTCCCCTGTGGACAGGGCCAGTTGGTGCTGCTCACAAAATAGCTCTGATAACAACAGCCATCCAACTAGGCTCAATAAGGTTACTTGTGTTTTTACAAAGCTAGGCTTCTAAAGACCATAGGGCCATTATGCTGGTAGCCTTCTATGAACATATGAAGCTATGAGCCTATGCAGGCCTCCCAACATTTTGTTTCCCACATGGCCTGCTGATGGCATCTACTATAAGTTCACCTGCACTCTTAGAGAAGTCAGACTTGTGTCATGGTGCTTGCATAAAGTACTCTGTTCTGTAGTCTATGTACTTAAGTAGGTGTTCTGTTCTCACTGCAGTCAGCTGGGCTTGTATGTGTGTCTCTAGACAGAAGAGCAGAAGGGTGTATCCCACAGTTACTGCTCCAATACAATGGATTGACAGTATTCTGATTCTTGCAGATGCATACACATTCATTTCATGCAGCTCACCCAACATCTTTTTCCCCTACATGGCCTGCTGATGTCATCTACTATAAGTTCACCTGCACTCTTAGAGAAGTCAGACTTGTGCCATGGTGCTTACGTAAAGTACTGTGTTCTGTAGTCTATGTTCTTAAGTAGGGGTTCTGTTCTCACTGCAGTCAGCTGGGCTTATATGTGTGTCTCTAGACAGAAGAGCAGAAGGGTGTATCCCACAGTTACTGCTCCAATACCATGGATTGACAGTATTCTGATTCTTGCAGATACCTACACATCCATTTCATGCAGCTCGCCCAACATCTTTTCCCCCACATAGCCTGCTGATGTCATCTACTATAAGTTCACCTGCAATCTTGTAAAAGTCAGACTTGTGCTGTGCCACTTGCATAAAGTACTGAGTTCTGTAGTCTGTGTAGTTAGGTAGGGTCTTCAGTTCTTACTACAGTCAACTGTGTGTGTGTGTGTGTGTGTGTGTGTGTGTGTGTGTGTGTGTGTGTGTGTGTGTGTGTGTGTGTGAGCTCTTGCTTGACATTACAGACAGCATTTTGCACCAGCATGTGAGTGGGACACTGTTATACTCTTCTCAACAGACACACTGATGCCATCAGCTATAAAGTGTTGTCTCACACACTCCAAGTCAGACTTGTGCTGTGGCACTTGTGTAAAGTACTGCGTTCTGTAGTCTGTGTACTTAGATAGGTAGGGGTTCTATTTTCACTGCAGTTAACAGGGTGAGTGCATGTATGAGCTCTTAATTGACATTACAGAGATCTTTTTACACCAGCATTTGGGACACTGCTATTAACATAATTCTCAACAGACACTGTTGAAGTGTCTCCCACCAGGGCGGGTCAGACACTAGCCTGGAGGATAGGCACCTATGTATGTAGTGCACGCATAAGCAAAACAGGTAGCACACATACAACTGGTGTAGCAACTATACCACACAGATTGCAGTGACATGGCTTAACTCTAGCCACATACATCATGGCATGGTGTGTAGGGCCTGTGTTATCTTGCTGAGAAAGCCATGTGGTCTCTCCAGCTGCTGCATGTGTCTGGTGAGGTACATGCAAAAGAAAGAGTTATACTCTATTGCTGTTCTGATGTGGTTTGACTACAGTGCTAAGATCTGCATATGATGGTGTGATATATGATGCGCACAACATAGGCTTTCAACACCAGTGTGGACACTTGGTGGTCAAAGTCCAGACTGCTATCTACATGTGTCCCGAGTGCTGGCATCACTTGGTGTCAGCATAGCAGGACTGTTGTCAATGCTGTGATTAACATGGAAGTCCATTTTCAGATGGACAACATAAAAAAGACACATTTCTGCATTTAGTTGTAGATTGTGTGCCTTTGCCCCCATTTATATGTCTGTGTTAGCTCCTCTTGTACTATGGTATAATCATTGGAGGACTCAATGATTGCACCCAATATGCAAGAATCAACAGACCTGGTAAGGAAATGGCCATAATACTATCACCTGAACTGAGAAATACAGTCCAACCAGTGAAGGGCCAAGCACAGATCACTGATAATTGCCATTGGTGATAGCTCTACTGGTATAGGTTGATTCACCAACTTTCAAAGTGTGTGAGCCAATTGATTATCCATCTGCTGACATAAGGGTTAATCCCCAGCTGGGAGGGTTTCTCAGTGATACCTGTATGGGGGTTTGTGTCAAACCCTTAGGACAGTTCATGCTAGGCACTGTCTTACCTTCATCCAGGCCAATTGCGCAGACGCAATGGCCTGTGACAACATCACAGATCACCTATGGCATGACTTAGCGCATACACCTTCCTGATACAGTGGAATAAACACATCAACACACCCTCCACATGGTCTATCTTTCCATACAAAGGTGTACATCAGCATGCATCCATCTGAGTGGAGGGGACAACATCTGATGCATGCATGTATAGAGACTGTCTGACTCTCCTTGGCTGTGAGGTGGACCAACATGTGATCATGGACCTCTTTTACATGTACACTAGTCATATTCTGGCTGAGTGCAACAGACCTGTGTGAGTTGTTGATACTACATCATGTCTGTTACATCTGGTAGATATCCTGAAATAGGTCATTGAGGGCATGCATGATAACAACAGTATAATTTTGTGGAACCTGATCAGGTCAAAGCATTTCACACAAATTCACACAGAGGTATTCACTCAACACTGTCATACGTGGTCATAAACATCTACATCATCAAATGGGTATATCACATATGTGGCATATCACTATGTTAAAATGTGTGACATAGGTCTGTACATCAGGGCTGTCTGCAAGGCCCTTTCCTGTCCATTAGTTAAGTGATGGACATCACAGGTGACATACACATGCTGTGTCCACACAGCTGCCTGAAAGACTACAGAATGTGGGCAATCATTGACACCACCTGTGATATTAGGTTCATAGGTTCATAGGTTCATAGGTTGGTACTAGGCTATCAGCCCTAGGGCCTATACAAGCCTAGCCATAACAATTCCCTGGCTATTTCTTCCCACATTATTTACTTTCCTGGACCCCTGTCTAGCAGGGCGACTGATGTGATCCCTGGGGTGAATTTCCTTTCTCCCATCCAATTGTCAAGGTTCCTCTTGAAGAGGTCCAAAGAGGCACTCTGCTTGACATGTATGGGCAATCTATTCCAGAGTCTGGGGAGTCTCTGGGTCAGGAACCTATCCCTCCAGCATGTTTTGTTTATTGTGATGACAAGGTTTAGATCCTTGGAGCGTGTAGCTCTGAGGGATTGGGATTTCTTTAAGTGTAGCATGTCCAACAGCTCTGGGTTTGACATGGCCTTGTATGTTAAGCAGAGATCGCCTCTGAGTAGACGATATGCGACAGAGTATAGCTGGAGTTTTTTAAGGCGGTCAGCGTAGGGCATCTGCTTTAGGCCTGTGATTCTTTTAGTGAGGTATTTCTGAGGCCTTTCCAGTTGTTGCAGATGTCTTGAGAGGTACATACCAAATGGGGCGTTGTATTCTATAATGGGTCTAATGAGGGATGAGTACAGTGGGACAATGACCTCCTTTTTTCTGGATGAAAAGCCCTTCATGATGAGGTGTGCCACATAGAATGATTTTCTGACTGTTGTGGCGATGTGGTTATCGAAGGTGAGACCACTGTCCACCTGTGTCCCTAAGTCTCTTATCACACTTTCTGTGTTTAGTGTACTGCCACCTATATGGTAATTCATGGATACATGTTTTTTCCCAAAGGGGATAACAATACATTTCTTGGCATTGAGCTTGAGCCCATGGCTCTGGCACCAAGCATCTGTTTCTGTAAGGCCCTTTTGTAGAGTATCCACATCATTTGGGGATTCAATAATGGCTCCCAGTTTGCAGTCATCTGCAAACTTTGTTAGCCAGAGTCCCTTAGTGTTGACCTGTACTTCAGAGAAGTAGATGCCAAACAAGAGCGCCCCAGGACTGAACCCTGAGGTACTCCACTTGTCACTTGTCTGGAGCTGGATTTGGAGTCGGCTACTTTTACAGTGTGGGTTCTATCAGTAAGCCATTTAGCAACCCATTGGGTGACATAGGGATTAATACCCAACTTAGTAAGTTTATCTATGATTCCAGAGTGGGGATGGTGTCAAAGGCCTTGGCAAGGTCTAGATAGGCTGTGTGGACCACCTTACCCTTGTCCATGGCTCTGGAGACTGATTCAAAGAAGTCAATCAGATTCAGGAGACAAGATCGGCCCTTCACAAACCCAAACTGGGTGGGGTCCAGTGTTTGAAGGTTGCCAATGTCTTTGTTTATAAGTTCCATGATAATACGCTCCATGGCCTTGCAGATAAGGCTTGTCAGACTGATGGGACGGTAGTTTCCGGGATCCAAGGTGGATCCCCTTGTGGATTGGGATAACTGTAGCTCTGCCACTCAGTGGGCATGAAACCTGAGGTGAGGCTATGATTAAACATGACACTTAGGTGAGGTGCCAGTTCATATTGTAGTTCATGTAGTACACAGCCTGGGATGTCATCTGGTCCCATGGATGCTGTATTCTTGGCTTTAGAGAGTGCGTTTTGTACCTGTGTGGCCGTTATTACTGGAATTTGGCAATCTTCCGGTATTGAGATGGGCCATTTAGGGGGCGAGAGGGGGGTGAAGTTGGCACTGAATCGATCTACCAGGATATTGGCAATATCCTTTGGATCAGTATATTTATTGCCATTCTGTTTTAGCTCAGAGCAGATCTGAGCATTGCCATTTAGATTCTTGACATAGTTATAGAATGCTTTGTGGTTGTCTTTGGAATCTTTGGCAATTTTATTTTCATAACTAGCTTTGGAGGATTTTATGAGGCATCTCAGTTTCTTACTGAGGCTAGTAAGGGAGTTTTTTGCATCCTGGGATTTTCCTCTTTTCTGCAAAAGTTTCTTCCTTTTGTTGTAAAGTTTGTTTATGGCAGGGGACCACCAGATTGGCTTCCTTTTTTGGATGAGAGCATTTTGGTTCTATTTGGGATGGCACAATTCATGCATGAGTGGATGTGCTCGTACAGTGCCTTAGTGTAGGATTCAGCAGTTGAACTTTCAGTTCCCGTCTGCATGGGTGTCATGAAGTTTGTCACTTCTGACTTGAGTAGCATGAAGTTGGCTTTGGAGAAGTTTTTATGGTGGTTTCTTTACTGGGGGGTGGGATGTGGATGTTAAGGGTGATTAGCTTATGGTCAGACCTGACTAACGAGGGGGTGACCATAGGTATGGAGCATTGATTTGCCATGTTGGTAATGACCAGGTCTAGGATATTGGAGCCCTGGTGGGACTATGGATTAGTTGATCCAGGGCGTTGGAATTTATGAATTCCAAGAACTGTTCATAAAGGTGTTGGGACATGAGTAGTTTTCCCAGTAAATGGCAGGGTAGATAAAATCACCCAGTATTAGCGTGTTTGGTTCTATCTTAATATTTTGCACTAAGTTTAAAAGGTGTAGTGAGAATCTTGGGGTATGGTGGGGATCTGTAGCAAGCTACAATTTGGATTGCAGTCTTACCTAGTGTTAGTTGCACTTGGAGAATTTCAGACACATTGTGTTGGCCAACTAGCCTGGTGGTGTGAATATCCTTGGTGAATATTGACACTCCTCCACCTTTAGTGTTTCGGTCCTGGTTTGGTGGCGAAAAGTGTGGTAAGAGTTGTAGCCTGGTATTGCAGGGGTGCTCTCTGGAGCCTTGAACCAGGTCTCAGTTACTGCACAGATATCGATGTTCTCCATTTTTAGGAGTGCCTCGAGAGAGTGCATTTTGAGGTTTAGACTTCTAGCATTGAGTAGCATTACCTTCAGATTTTGCATGCTTGTACCTGTTACGGTGGTGGTTTTGTCCTTTGAAGTTTGCCTAAAAAAGGCACTATAGGGGTGGCAAGAGCCTTAGCCAGTAACCTGAATCCCAGGGGCGACAGGTGCAGACCATCTCTGGCAAAGCATCGTGGTCTGTCAATCATGTCATCCCAGGCAGACAGATACTGAATCCCTTTGAATGACACCATAAGCTTAGCCAATTGTTGAAGTCAATAATTTTATCCTTATATTGTGGTATCATTCTGGGCGAAGGCAGGATGCTACTCAGGGTTAGGGTCATACCTGCCTGGGCCACATGATCCGAGAGCTCTTCCATGTCTCTTTTCTTGTAGTCCAGGGAGGTCGTCTCAAGTCATTCACTCCAACATGGACAATGACAGAGTCATATTTGTACTTGTTGTGGAGTGACTTGAGTGCATGCGTTATGTGGTGGATCCTGGCACCCGACAGGCAGCTGACTGTAATTTTCTCCTTATTCAACCTGGTGAGAGGGACATCAGTGTGCGGACTATAGAGTCACCTATGACTAAAGTGTTAGGTACATTGTCTTGCCTTAGGGGCTGTTGCTGGGTGGCACACTGGTGTTGTGAACTATGTGACGCATTGGTTGTGATTGGTGTTTGTTTGCGTTTCAGCTTCAGAGGTCTTTGTTGCTTGGGCAGGTTACAGTTAAGGGCCTCTGCATATGTGGATTTAGTGTTGCTATATGTGGGTGTTGGTGGTGCGGGTTTAGAAGTGCTATGTGTTGCTTGAGGTGTAGTGTGGGTGTTAACCTTCTCCTCTTGACTGTTTAGCACAATCTTGGGTGGAGAGAGCTTTGCTTCCATTTTGGCTATGTAAGTGCATCTCTCACAGGTTGTAGTGTTGGGTGGTAGGAGGAGAGGGTTGTCTGTGTACATGATGCAATTGCTGCATTGCCCCAGTATGCCCAGATTCACCAGGTGGACAGGAGAAATCACCAGAAGCTGACCCTTGGACATGCCTGGTTTGGGGCTTTTTTTTCTTCTTTGTAAAGTACAGGAGCTGTTTCCTTAGCAAGGTACTTTGCAATTGCAATTATTTAGCTTATACAAATACAGTAACAACACATAAACACTGCTGTCACAAGCATGACAATATCTGTATTGACAAGACACATGGCGGGATGTGTTAATTCAGGAAACAAATACACCACCCAAGTATAATGTGGGCATCACGCCCTATAATCAGACCAATAGGTATATGACCCATGTGTTGGGGTGGATGATAAGAGGTACACCCACCAGCATGTGGTCACAATGCTGACTACTCCCTTGAATGTAACATAAGTACTGGGTATGTGAAGGACATCCACATCAGAGGCCATAATACCTTCATGGTTCCCAGTCTTTATCACAGTAATAAATGTGTACAATGCAGTCTTCTTCATGTACCTCACGATACATCTTCCAGTGATGTGTAATGGAAGTATACCAACTTTGTCACAGTGAGTTGTTACAGAGCTTATTGGCCATACCTAGGTATTCTTTCTGTGGAATATACATGACTGTCTGATGGTGTGGAACACTGATCAAGTTGTTATACCAGTTGTATGTGTGTTACTTGTTCTGCTTATGCACACACTGCATATATAGGTGATTGACAACAATACTGGCATGTATATCATTCATGACAGTATGGATTGTGCTATATATAAATTAAAAAAAAAAAAAAATATATATATATATATATATATATATATATATATATATACACACACATATAAATATACACATATGCCATGCACACAAGTCAGCTAGCCTGTATTATCCGTACTGTCATATACAGGTATAGCAGTGTCCCTCTCAACATCTCTAGCAGATGTTACAGTGCCAGGACAGTGTGCATGGTTACCCTCATAGAATGTGGATGTATCATAATAGTTGTTCAAGTGTGTGTGTGTGTGTGTGTGTGTGTGTGTGTGTGTGTGTGTGTGTGTGTGTGTGTGTGTGTGTGTGTGTGTGTGTGTGTGTGTGTGTGTATGTGTGATTTTGTGTGTGTGTGTGTGCAGACTCATGTCTTATTAATGTAAATCACATATGTTATGTCAGCGGTATGGAATTACTAGTGGTATTATTCTGATATTGTCCATGATTGTGGCTGGTTCTTGTAATGTTTTCCATGAGCCATTACCTTTGCCCACCTTGCTGGACACCTCTGCTGAGAGTGCTCTCATATTCAGGCATATCAATTTGCACAACTTTGCAATCTGCACCCTACACCAATTGTATGGCAGATCCCTGATCAATGTCCTTTACATTATTCATGTAAGAATGCTTATCCCACACAGACATCCTCCCCATTGTTATGTCACCTTGTGTGACAGTCACATAAAATATATTTTCACTGTACAGTCCTGACTGTACCTTATAGATATGTGATTGGTGTTGCTGCTACAACCATCTTCCATTGACATGCCCTCCTCTATTGTACACAGGTAGTTTCACCTCTTTCCCTGTGTTCATTCCTACAATTCTTGAGTGTGTCCCTATTCAGTAGATACACACTTCCCTGAGTGTTCATTTTTCATGGCAGTCTATGTTCTGTTACAAATCATTTAATCATCTTCAGTACAGAGTGCCAGGAATGGGATATCACAATACTCTGCACTGTAGTTAAACTGTCCTGTACTGTGTTTGGACTAAATACTTCACATTCATACCTTTCAACTGTCCAGATATTTCCAGCATGTCCATATGTTTACTTTATCAAATTTGTGGCTTTCTGCCATATCACTGGGATGATCTTAGCACTGATGTGAGTCAATGTCACATATATTTTAGATCGTACCTCCAAACTGTCCTGCTTTCTGCAGAATGTTCACTTTTTGTCTCATATTTTTGATGGTTTTCTCATAAATGTTTTGGTTTTCTTGCAAATTTTTGACATCATTGCAGATTGAAGTCAGAAACTGATGACAGACCTCTCAGTTTCAAACTTCATCCTCTTCAGAAAGTTCATTGTACTGTACAACCTATTATTTTTTTCACCTTTCTAAGTTTAGAATAAATAATGGAAAATTTGTCCTTAGTTTTGTGTCTTTGTTTCCCTATTTTTATGGTTTTCTCCAGATTTCTTGCTCTAATAGGTTGACAGCGATTCATTCAAACACATTTCTATGTGTCATCTATGTCAAATATGCCTCTATGTCTGGTTATTTGTCCCCTCATTATGTTGGCCTTTGTGCAGATGTGTTGCACTAACAGATTGCCAGCTGTCTGTAAAGCCCTGGTGATCATTGTGGCATTCCGTGAAATCTGTGGACTGTAGGTGCTCTACCTATCACAGAATTGATATCTGGGTTTGCTTACATGATTTACTGGCCAGCAACACTGTTGGCACCCACAAAACCTGGTTTAGATGCACCATGCATAATTAATATGCATTGCACGCTACCACTCACAGTGCACCATCATGCAAACATGTAAACTTCATGTAGTCTTTGCACACAGCCTACATAGAGTCTATTGAATTCTTTTAGAGAAAAAGTCATCTTGATAAATTCATTATTAATAGGAAAAGCAGCATATTTATCAAGTGTGTTTGTGATTCCTTGAATATATGAAAAAAATGTTATTGCAACTGTTTTTTACATTTATATGTGGTTCCAGATTAAACCCAGTAAACTCAGTAAAGCAAGGAGTTTTGTACATGAATAAAGGTAAAGGTGCCTAGGATTAATAAATCCAGTGGTATTTGCAGCTTCTTTAAATGTATGTAAAGTAGTGAAGTGGATAAATGAGGGAAACAAGAAATTAGTAAAAATATTTAAATATAAATATGAACAATTTAAGGAAATAAGAAAAATAAAAGAGAAAATGAACAAAGAAAATTATCAAGAAAAAAATAACGATGTAGAAGATGAAGAATGATGAGAAAGAAAAAGAATGGAAATATGGTATAACAACATAATGATACAATATTATTATGTTAATCCACTGGAAAAAACACCAGAAGAAAAAAATAAAGCTATAAAAGTAAGAAATAAATGGTGTAATAAGACAGTAGAATGTCAAGATTTTTATGGTGATGGGTAATAAACAAATTACCATTAAAAGGAAATATGTCATACAAAAAGAAAAGTGAAAGAATATCTGTATTTTTGGGGGTAGGAGAAAGCACAGAACATGTTTTTTTAAATGCAAAAGGGTGGTGAAATTATGCAAAGAAATTTTTTTTGAAGCAACACCTTGGCTAAATTCCAAGCACCCCCAAATCCGGTAAACACCATAGAATTCACTAAGCTATTTCAAAATATCTGTACAGCCATATTGATAGCTGCATAGGGTGAGCTGTGCCCACTTGTATTAAGAAGACAAACTCAGAAGACAAGCAATCCTGGTGGAATCACAATATCAATCAATTATAGCAGCAATCTGCATTTAAAGTGGAACAGCCTTACAAGACTATCTGCAAATATATAGAGCTGAGTATATTTTTCTGTATTATTCTGTATTATAGAGCTAAATTGTTGCTTAGATATCTGTTGTCTTAGTGTTCTGCAAATATACAGAGATCAGTATATATTTTTTGGGTTTATAATTTGCACTCTGATTCCTCACATCTCTGTTGAAACTTTCTTCCCCACCCCCCTCATTGTGGTTTCTATTGCTTGTGTGTTGTTAACTCAAGGTTCCCTTAATTTGAACTGTTAATAGCAGCAGTCTGCATTTAAAGTGGAACAGTATCTGTAAATATATAGAGCTGAGTATATTTTTCTGTATTATTCTGAATTATAGAGCTAAATTGTTGCTTAGATATCTGTTGTCTTAGTGTTCTGCAAATATACAGAGATCAGTATATATTTTTGGGATTTATAACTTGCACTCTGATTCCTCACATCTCTGTTGAAACTTTCTCCCCCTCATTGTGGTTTCTATTGCTTGTGTGTTGTTAACTCAAGGTTCCCTTAATTTGAACTGTTAATAGCAGCAGTCTGCATTTAAAGTGGAACAGCCTTACAAGACTATCTGCAAATATATAGAGCTGAGTATATTTTTCTGTATTATTCTGTATTATAGAGCTAAATTGTTGCTTAGATATCTGTTGTCTTAGTGTTCTGCAAATATACAGAGATCAGTATATATTTTTGGGTTTATAATTTGCACTCTGATTCCTCACATCTCTGTTGAAACTTTCTCCCCATTGTGGTTTCTATTGCTTGTGTGTTGTTAACTCAAGGTTCCCTTAATTTGAACTGTTAATAGCAGCAGTCTGCATTTAAAGTGGAACAGCCTTACAAGAATATCTGCAAATATATAGAGCTGAGTATATTTTTCTGTATTATTCTGTATTATAGAGCTAAATTGTTGCTTAGATATCTGTTGTCTTAGTGTTCTGCAAATATACAGAGATCAGTATATATTTTTTGGGTTTATAATTTGCACTCTGATTCCTCACATCTTTGTTGAAACTTTCTTCCCCACCACCTCTCATTATGGTTTCTATTGCTTGTGTGTTGTTAACTCAAGGTTCCCTTAATTTGAACTGTTAATAGCAGCAGTCTGCATTTAAAGTGGAACAGCCTTACAAGAATATCTGCAAATATATAGAGCTGAGTATATTTTTCTGTATTATTCTGTATTATAGAGCTAAATTGTTGCTTAGATATCTGTTGTCTTAGTGTTCTGCAAATATACAGAGATCAGTATATATTTTTTGGGTTTATAATTTGCACTCTGATTCCTCACATCTCTGTTGAAGCTTTTCCCCACCCCCCCTCCCTGTTCTGGTAGTAGTTTAAATTTGGTGGCTTTTGCAGTGCCCGTCCCACTGTAGATTTGATCTAGAACACTCCACCAGTCCCATTTCTTTACCGCATTAAACCCAATAAACCCTTTCTGCACTTGCTTTTAGTCCTTTTTAATTTAGTTACATTTTTTCAAACTGTGTGTGGACTAATATTGCTACATACTCAAGTGTGCCAGCTTGCACTGCATGTGAATTGTTTTTACTACTGTTTTTGCTACTTTTCTGAGAAAAAAAATTTTTAGCCTGTTTCCTACCTTTCCTGTAATTATTTTTCCAGATACAGATTTGCTGTATCCAGGACTATTTGTAAGCTTCTGAGCCCCCAAGCCTTTCTGTGTTGGAGGGAAGCCTTCTAGCTTATCAGTGGGAGTGGTGAGCACTAGGTAACCTGTCTACCACATAAGGAGTGGTTCTGGCCCAGAATTTGTAGTTATTGGCCTTTTGGGCGGTCTTCCATCTCTCTCAACTTTCTGATTTGATGACCTGCATTTGCACTTGTTTCTGTCCTGTAACTCCTGGGCCCATCTCATTTGCTCACTCAAAAAAAATTCTGCCTTTACTGTATTTGTGTTTCTTCCTACTTTATTTTGCTTTTGTGTCATTTTAAAAGTACTCAATTGTATTTATTACTGCTTGGTGTAACTCATTCTAAGCCTTTTAGTTTAAGCACTTGGGATTCAGACCAGTTGTTTTACATTAGGAAGGTTTGTGGTCTGCATTGTGGTGGCAGGACAGGTAGCTTACATCCTTCTAAGTTGGGAACTGCTGATTGAGGGCTCAGTGTCTGTTATTCTAAAAGTGTATTAATTCTGTTTTAAGCACCTGGGCTTCAGGCCAGTTATTTTACATTAAAAGGGTTCATGGTCTGCACTCTTGTGGGAGGTGAGGCTGGACTCTGCTCTTCTAGCTGGGAATTTCTGGTTAAAGGCTTATAGTGCCTGCATATCTAAACTGCTTCTTACTGAAATTGGTACACCTTGTTTGCTGTAGCATAGACTAGATCCAGGCCTGCTGAATCTAGCTTTGTTTGTATAACCTGAGCACTAATCCAGGCATTCTTTAAAGTATTCAATTGTATTTATTACTGCTTGGTAGTAACTTGATTAAAGTGTAGCTATCATTCTAAGTCTTTTGGATTAAGCACTTTGGCTTGAGACCAGTTGTTTTACATTAGGAAGGTTTGTGGCCTGCACTGTGGTGGCAGGACAGGTAGCTTACATTCTTCTAAGTTGGGAACTGCTGATTGAGGGCTCAGTGTCTGTTATTCTAAAAGTGTATTAATTCTGGTTTAAGCACTTGGGCTTCACGCCAGTTGTTTTACATTAAGAAGGTTTGTGGTCTGCACTGCAGTGGCAGAACAGGTAGCTTACATCCTTCTAAGTTGGGAACTGCTGATTGAGGGTTCAGTGTCTGTTATTCTAAAAGTGTATTAATTCTGGTTTAAGCACTTGGGCTTCAGGCCAGTTATTTTACATTAAAAGGGTTCGTGGTCTGCACTCTTCTGGGAGGAGATGCTGGACTCTGCCCTTCTGAGCTGGGAATTTCTGGTTAAAGGCTTATAGTGCCTGCATATTTGAACTGCTTCTTACTGAAATTGGTACACCTTGTTTGCTGTAGCATAGACTAGATCCAGGCCTGCTGAATCTAGCTTTGTTTGTATAACTTGAGCACTAATCCAGGCATTCTTTAAAGTATTATATTGTATTTATTACTGCTTGGTAGTAACTTGATTAAAGTGTAGCTATCATTCTAAGTCTTTTGGATTAAGCACTTGGGCTTCAGACCAGTTGTTTTGCATTAGGAAGGTTTGTGGCCTGCACTGTGGTGGCAGGACAGGTAGCTTGCATCCTTCTAAGTTGTGAACTGCTGATTGAGGGCTCAGTGTCTGTTATTCTAAAAGTGTATTAGTTCTTGTTTAAGAACTTGGGCTTCAGGCCAGTTATTTTACATTAAGAAGGTTCGTGGTCTGCACTCTTGTGGGAGGAGAGGCTGGACTCTGCCCTTCTGAGCTGGGAATTTCTGGTTAAAGGCTTATAGTGCCTGCATATTTGAACTGTTTCTTACTGAAATTGGTACACCTTATTTGCTGTAGCATAGACTTGATCCAGGCCTGCTGAATCTAGCTTTATTTATTTGCTGCTTGTTTGTTTGCTTGTTATTTCCCTGAAATGCTCATTCCACCTAAAACGCAGCTTTTCAGCACTTCTGTGGATCCCTAGTGATATCTGCATTGCTTACAGTACTTATTTCCTTGTTTCACTTGAAAGAAAGTTACTGTTTGTCATTTTTGCATTTACGTTACCTGTAACACATTGCATTTAACTTACCTGGCACTTGCTCACTAAAGCAATTATATAAGTCAGCACTAAAATATTAAAAGCACTACACCCTCACAAACTCCCCTTGGGTACCACGTTCCCCATTGGCCCTTTTTTCAATTATAAAGGAATTCCCAATACTATTCTAGCATGTCCAAAGGTCAGTTGTCAATCTCCTCTCCAGTCCAGCTGGTGAATCTGGGAATCTTGAGGCAATGTTGCAACTGCCTCATGTACACAGACAACCCTCTCCTCCTCCCAACAAATTCCAACACATGTGAGAGATGCAACCATATAGCCATACTGGACGCTAAGCTCTCTCAACTCAGTACTGGCAAAACCAGTCAGGAGGAGATGAAAGCCACACTAACTGCAATTCCAGTCTCACATAGACCTACCACGACAGCAAACCAAACACATAAACACACAAAAACATACTCGGAGGCTCTAAATAAAAATCTGCCTAAGCAGCAGAGACCTCCAAAGCAGACACCCAAGCAACCGCTATCCCAAAACAAAACACATGCAACACATAGCTCACAAAGCCAGTGTGCTGAACAGTCACAGCCCTTAAGGCTAAACAACACACCTGATACACTTATAATAGGTGACTCTATCGTCAGGCACACTGACGTCCCACTCACCAAGCTAAACAAGGAGAAGGTCACGGTGAGCTGCCTGTCAGGCGCTAGGATCTGCCACATAACACAAGCACTCAGGTCACTCCAAGGCAAGTACAAATATGACTCAGTCATTTTCCATGCTGGTGTGAATGACCTGAGACGTACCTCCCTGGACTACATGAAAAGAGACATAGAGGAGCTTTCTGAACATGTAGCCCAGGCCGGTATGACCCTGACCTTGAGTAGCATCTTACCCTCACCAACAATGATGCCACAATATGAAGACAAGATGATCAATTTCAACAATTGGCTTAAGTATTGGTGTCATTCAAAGGGGATCCAATGCCTGTCAGCCTGGGATGACATGCTCGACAAACCATGATGCTTCACTAGGGATGGCTTGCACCTGTCACCCCTGGGCTTTCGGATATTGGCAAAGGCTCTTGCTACCCCCATAGTGCCTTTTTTAGGCAAGGCTCAAAAGACAAACCCACCTCTATAGGAATCACAAGGGATAAGAAACTAAGAGTAATGCTACTCAATGCCAGAAGTCTAAACCTCAAGATGCACGCACTCGAAACTCTCCTTAGCATGGAGAACATCGATATCTGTGCAGTAACAGAAACCTGGTTCAAGGCTCCTGGGAGCAACCCAGCACTACCAGGTTATACCTCTTACCATGCTTTTCGGCCCCAAAACTTGGACCGTACCACAAAAGGAGGGGGAGTATCAATATTCGTCAAAGATACCCACACCTCCAGGTTGGAGGCACAGCACGAAGCATCAGAGACTATCCATGTGCAACTAACAGTGAGTAAAACTGCCTTCTAGTTTATAGCCTGCTACAGACCACCCTCCCAAACCCAGGAACCCCACTCAGCCTTCCTGAGAACACTGGAAAATATGAAGGTTTTTCCAAACACCATTATATTGGGTGACTTCAACTACCCAAACATAGACTGGGAGCATTACTCTAGCTCCAACACCCTAGCCCAAAGGTTCCTAGAATTTATAAACTCAAATGCTATGGAACAACTTGTTACCACTTCCACAAGAGGAGAAAACATACTGGACCTGATCATCACCAACATGGGGACTCTATGCTCCAGACCAGAAGTGTATCCCTCACTAGTAAGATCCGACCATAAAGTAATCTCACTGGATATTCACATCACGGCTCCACCCCCTGCCCTGAAAACCACAGTGAAAAACTTCTCTAAAGCAAATTTCATACTCCTCAAAACTGAGGTGGAATCCTTCAAAGCCCCCGGGCCTGTGGAAAATACGTCCCAGACCGCAGAATCCTTTATAAATGCATTCTATGAACACCTTCAGGAATGCATGGATCATGCAATCCGAAATAAAACCAAGACCCAATCCTCCAAAGGCAGATGTCCTGTCTGGTGGACCCCAGCCATAAACAAACTATACAATAGAAGGAGGAAGCTACTACATGATAGAGCAAAATCCCAAAAAGGGAAGGCATCTCTGATCAGTATTAGCAAAAAACTATGGGCACTCATAAAATCGTCTAAGGCCACCTTTGAGAGAAAAATTGCACAGAACACTAAGGATAATCACAAGGCTTTCTTTAGTTATTTTAGGAACGTGGGTGGAAATTCCCAGATATGCTCAGAATTAGTCCAAAATGACAAAAAATACACCGAACCCACAGACATTGCCAACATCCTAGCTGACAGGTTCAGCGCAAACTTCTCCCTCCCTCCCCACCAAAAGGGCAAATATTTATCCCAGCAGAGTGCTGCCCCCCTGACATCTCAGATGCTCAGGTAAGACCTACCCTCTCCAAATCAAAAAACACAGCATCAATGGGACCAGACTGTGTCCCGGGCTGCATCCTGCATGAACTCCAAGAAGAGCTAAACCCAAACATAAAACTACTGTTCAATCTCAGCCTTACTACAGGATATGTACCCAAAGAGTGGTGTACAGCAACAGTGGTCCCTCTCCACAAAGGTGGTGCCTCAACAGATCCTGGAAACTATTGCCCCATAAGCCTGACTAGCTTGGTCTGCAAAACTATGGAAAGGATCATCATGGACCTCATAAATAAAGATATTGGGGACCTACAGACACTGGATCCTACCCAGTTCAGCTTTGTTAAGGGCAGATCCTGCCTCTTAAACCTGGTTGATTTCTTTGAAACAGTCACCAAGGCCATTGATGAGGGGAAGGTGGTCCATACAGCCTACCTGGACCTCGCAAAAGCCTTCAATACAATACCCCACTCGGGCATTATAGATAAGCTCACCAGCTTAAATATAAACCCCTGTGTCACTAGATGGGTTGCAAACTGGCTCAAGGACAGAACCCACATGGTGAGAATTGCTGGAGCCATGTCCGACTCCAAACCAGTTACAAGTGGCATCCCACAAGGCTCAGTCCTGGGACCTCTCTTGTTCGGTATATATTTCTCGGAGGTACAGGCCAACACGGAAGGACTGTGGCTGACTACATTCGCAGATGACTGCAAACTGGGTGCCATAATCGACTCTCCAGCCAACACAAGCATCCTCCAAAAGGGCCTCATAGAAACAGACAACTGGTGCCAGAGCCATAGCCTCAAGCTAAATGCCAAAAAGCGTATAGTCATCCCCTTTGGCAAAAACAAAGTGCCCACAAATTACCACATAGGTGGTAAACCATTAAGTACAGAAGAAGTAATTAGGGACCTGGGGACCCAAGTTGATAGCAATCTCTCATTTGACAACCATGTGGCCAAAGTGGTTAGAAAAACATTTTATATAGCCCACCTAATCATGAAGGGATTCACATCTAGATCAAGGGATGTCATCATGCCTCTTTACTCATCCCTCATCAGGCCCATAATTGAGTACAATGCCCCTTTTGGGATGTACCTTACCAGACACCTGCAGCAACTGGAAAGACCCCAAAAGTACCTCACCAAGAGGATCATAGGGCTCAAACAGATGCCATATGCTGCCCGGTTAAAGAAACTCCAGCTCTACTCAGTGGCATACCGCCTGCTCAGAGGCGATCTGTGCCTGACGTATAAAGCCATGTCCAACCCGGAATTAATGGACATGCTGCACCTCAGAAAATCCAAATCCCATTGAGCTACGCGCTCGAGAGACTTGAACCTCAGCACTGAAATAAATAGGACATGTGGGAGGGACAGATTCATAACCCAGAGGCTCCCTTCACTCTGGAATAAAATCCCAGTCCAAGTTAGGCAGAGTCCCTCATTGACTCTCTTCAAGAGGAATCTTGATGAGTGGATGGGAGATCATAGGTTTACCCCGGGTATCACTTCTGTGTCACTGTTAGACAGAGGCACAGTATACTAACCTCAAAAAAGGGCATAGCAAAATTTATTTAAAATGGGTGGCGAAAGCCAAACACACTCTGGCTAGGCTTATAAACGCCCTAGGGCAGATAGCCTAGTATGAACCTATGAACCTAAAAATTGAAAAAAAGTCTTGATCAAGTGTAGGAGGAACAAAGCCATACATGCTAAAACCCCCTAAGCAATCTAAAGCAGCTAAGAGGGTTAATTAATACTTCAAAGACTAAGTTTGAAGAAAAAAAATAGCTTCACAGGCAAAGGACAACCACAAAGTTTTCTAGAGCTATGTCCGTAACCTCAGAGGAAATACACAACAATGTACAGAACTTATTGTAAATAGCATCACCCACACTGAGCCATTGCCAACATTTTGGCTGACAGGTTCAGCTCAAATCCCCCCCCCCCCGATAGTCCAAAGGAAATACCACATAACATAATTCCCCAACCATTACTAGGAAACAGGTCATCAATGCAATTTTCCAAGGCCAAAAACACTGCATTGATGTGCCACAATAACATCCCAGGATGATTAATAAATAGCATGAAACATGACCTCTCTGGCCCACTTGAATCACTTTTCAACCAGAGCCTTCAGCCAGGTTTTGTGCTCAAGGAATAGAAGATGGCTACACTCATTCCCCTGCATAAAGGAGCTCCAACCACTGATCTGGGTAACTACAGGCCCATAAGTCTCACCAGCCTCATATGTAAGACCATGGAAAGAAACATCATGGACATGATAAATGAGGACGTAGGTGACTTGCAAATATTAGACTCATCACAGTTCTGATTTGTTAAAGGAAGGTCATGCCTATTAAATCTGGTGGACTTTTTAGAGAGGGCCACCAAAGCATTAGTTGAAGGTAAGACTGCACATAGCTTACCTCAACCTGGTCAAGGCTTTTCAAACACTATCCCGCTCAGGCATTATAGACAAGCTCACTAATTCAGGTATATACCCTTTTATCACATGCTAGATAGCCAACTGGCTCACTGATCGGACTAAAAGAGGTAAGGCTACCTCCACCAAGATGCCAATCACTAGTGGAGTCCCCCACAGCTCGGTACTGGGCTCACTTCTTTTTTTTTTTTTCACTAAATATTTTTTTTTTATTATTTCAAATAAGATGTCTTAAACATTACATGAAATAAAGATAAATAACATATTTACAATTCTAAAACATTACTAACTTCAAACCATTATATAACTATTTACATTGGTGTCTATGCAAATAACATTGAAATTCTATATTATATAGAGTTAGAAACATAAGATGATATATCTTCTTCGATATTTTCAAGTATTTCCAGTACTTTCATCCAAGAGTAATAGTAAGAAGTAGATCTTTTAGTTCTGTTCTTCACTGTTAATATTTCCATGTGAGCAACTGTTGTTGTTAAAGTCTCAAATTCCTTGAACGTAGGCAAAGCCTCATTTTTCCAGTGTATAGTTATGATTTTACGTGAAATTGCCAATAGTGACCATAGGATTTTAGTGTCTTTTTTTGGTACACAGTTTGGAATAGGAGAGTTGAATAAAATTAAAGACTTTGTTAATTGAAAATTATTATTATAAACAGTCTGAAAAAAATAATTAATGGATTTCCAGTACATATTGAGACATATACATTCATAAAAACATGCTGCCAATCTGCTTTTATCTTGATATGGCATCTCCAACATTGATCTTCAATAGAATACATTTTGGCTAACCTATGTGGTGTATAGAAACTTCTGTGTAGATATCTCCAAGTGAATAATTACCAGTATTTTGATAATGTAGAAAATTTGGAAGATTTTAGAATATTACTTTTTTCTTCTTCAACTGGAGGATGGTTGTTTATTAAAGTATAATAATCCCAGTATGATTTTTCATGATAGTTTTTTGTTTTGTTAACAATTTTATAGATATTAGACAAATAACCTGTACCCTGATAAGGCTGTTTTGTGATAAGAATAAGGTATTCAATGAGTTTTGGAGCTTCATGTCTAACTGAAGGTTGCATTTGTTCTATTTTATTTATAAGAAAATGCCTTAGATTTTGTAAAACAGCCAATTGTCTTTATTTATATTATAATTATAAATTATCTGTTCCTTTGTTAGAATTTTCCCTTTCTCTATAAGTTGATGCCAAAAGAGTAATGTTTCTTCTTTAAGTATATTTATTTTAGATATTTGGAATGTATCTAGAATATTTGGTGTAAAAGCTATAGGGAAAATAAGAAAAATCCAAGAATTAATATTTGGTATTTTGTTTATATATGTTCTGAACACTGAAAGTGTAGAACTTACATAGTATGATGGCAATTTATTAATATTATTCCTTTTCCCTAAAAAATAATCTTTTAACATCCATATAAGGGGTGATGGTATTACTGTTAAGTTGTCTTGTATGTGATTATAATTGATTTCTATGTAAATCTGCTCATGGGCTTGTTTCCATATAGGTGTGTATGAATTATTTAACCATAGTGTTATGTTTTTAATAACAGATGAGGTAATATATAAATCAATATCCGGTAAATGGCTCACTTCTTTTTGATGTCTATTTCTCTGAAATGGAAGCAAATGCTGAAGGGTTATGGCTGACTACGTTTGCAGATGATTACAAAGTGGAGGTTATCATCGACTCTTCTTCAGACACTAGTATTCTTCAAGAAGGTCTATCTTTGACTAACAGATGGTGTCAAAGTCATGATCTTAAACTCAATCCTCAGAAATGCATAATTGTACCCTGTGGGAAGTCAACCATCCCAGCTAATTTCCATGTTGATAATACACCCCTAAGAATCATCCCAATAATCAGGGATCCAGGTAAGCACATACCCACGGTGATGAGGAAATCCTTTTATGTTGAACAACTTATAAGGGCATGGATTCTAGCTCCAAAAAGGTCATTAACCCACTGTACACCCCCCTTATCAGACCAAACATAGAGTACAATGATCCCTTTGGTATGTACCTGACTTTGCATCTGCAGCAACTAGAGTGACCTGAAAGGCTCCTTACAAAAAGAATACAAGCTGTAACAAGCATGCCTTATGCAGAGCACCTCAATGCCCATTCCTTCTACTCAGTCTTCTTCAAATTGCTGAGGGGTGATCTATGCCTGGCCCTTCAGGCATCTGGAAACCCCACACTTATAATTGTCCTACAAATTCATGTCAAAGAATACCAGAAATACAAGGTCTAGGAACCTGAATTTTGTCTGTCACTCAAACAGAATATGCTGGAGAGAAAGATATGTGTCCCAGAGACTAGCTCTCTTATGGAACAGGCTTCCCATCCATGTGAAGCTGAGTTGTCTGTTATGGAATTTAATTGCAACCTAGACCAGTGGATGGGAAATAAGAAATTTACACTAGGCCTGCCACCCATGTCCCTTATGGACAGAGGCAGCTTACAAATGCCTGATCTTCAGTACCTTATTTGGATACAGGACACCATTATTCTTTCAGGAAAACTTGGCTAGGCTTAGAAAGACCCCCTTGGTCATTAGCCTAGTAACAGTCTATGAATCTATTTAAAAGAGATGAGTAAGACAGATATGGACATGATTGAATATGGATATTATAAGAACAGAAACAAAGAATATGTAAAAAAGGTGGATAAAAAGTTGGTTTATGCTCTATGGGTTATTTGCAATGAGAAAATAAATTAAATTATGTTTAATGGAAAATGGATGTTGGCAATAATTATGAAAAAGAATCAGATGGTGGCTGTAGAAAAAATAAGTGGGAGGCTAGTATGGAAAATAATGAAAATTTATAATGATGGGGAGCAGAAACAAAATATGAATGCAATAATTAGTGCACAAGAATATATGTTTGTATGTTTCACATATAAAATTGTGTATATTTGTAAATACATGGCATGTAAAGAAAAGAACGATTTTTTTAGATTGTTTACTCAAAAATTCAGTCAATAACAACAGTATAAAGAAATAGTGAAAAATAATTGGGAGATTCCTTATGAATTTTCAAGAATTAAAAAGTATTATTGGTGATAATCTTGTTTTTGTATCTAAAAGGGGTAAAATCTTAAAATAAAATTTCTATAAGAACATTTTTACCAAAAGGAATATTATGGAACAGAATAAAGGAATGTCCAAGTGCACAAATTGCAATTTGTGTAAGTATATTTTAGAGAGTGATAGGATATGGCTAACAGCAAGAAATTATAAAATTAAATTACTGAACAAATACAATTGTAAATCTAAATTTGTAATTTATATTGCACTGTGTGGATTGTATTCTGCATTTTACTTTGGTAGAACTGTTAAGGAGTTTCACATGCGAATTTATGAATGTTTACAGGCAGTAGAAAAAATGGAGCTAAGTAATGCCTTAGCAAAACATGTTTGACAGATGCATATGAAACGTGAACACAATGCATTTCAAATTTTCAGTCATAGATCAAATAATTAATTATAATTTATGACTGGATGCCAAAGATGAGCTCATCTAGAAAGAGTTTGTTGGCATGTAAGATTAAATGCTTGTAGTTCTTCAGGAATGAATGATAGGGAGAACTTTAAAATTGTATTGAAAAGGAAAGGGTTAGTTAACTCATTAAGGTAGAAGTTGTGATTTTAGAAGTTTATTTAAAAGGCAAAAATGGGATTATATTATTAAATGCTCAACTTCTCTGTCTTTTTTCTCCCTATTTATTGCCCATGCTATGAGTAAACAACACAGCATTTAAGATATGTTAAATTGTTTCTATTCACTAGAACAGTATCTTACTGTACTGTGGTGGTTTCACTTTCAAAAAACTTTTATCCTGCCCTAGAAGTCTCCAATTCACTGATGTCATCAAGACCACTGAATACAGGTATTTTTCCCAGCCAATTCCCTCCCCACTGACATCACCATGACCATCCTAAAAACCCACCCATGCTGTGATGTCACAGCTCCCTGGTCCTTCTCCTACCCATACAAAAAGTAAAGGCTAGAAAAAAGAAACAGTACATGAGTTAAGTCTCCTGCTGAGAGCTGTCAATCACAGCAGGTAACAGCTCAAATTACCCTTAGCACTTTGACAGTTAGAGAAGTTAGGTGTGAAGGGGGATGAGAGATGAGTCAAAATAATACAATTTAGGCTTCACAAAAAACCTGCAGGTTAGCCGTTCTAAAATGAAGCAGCAGTAAAAAGCACATTGAAAGCATGTTCTGTGGCATTTGCACTGTTTGTGTTTTAAGTAGTCACTGAACAGCATGAAATGTTACTTAAAACTGACTGAAAGACAGCAGTGTATGTATGTAAAATCAATGCAGTGACAGGAGCTTTAGGAAGAAAGGGGCCTGTGTGATGTAACCTTTTACAGACGAGCACTGAGTAATGAGATACCTAGAAGCAGACTAAGCAATCAGAATTACTTCAAGATGCCAGACCCCATGTGGTCAGACTCAGAAATTACATATAAAAATATTAAAAAACCTGCAAATAGTCCCAGAGTGGTGTTAAAATGTAGGAAACACCAAACCATGATGAAATAAATATGTTTTTTGAGTCTGTGGGTGCGGTTCTCCTTTAATTGCATTTTGAATTGTTGCAACTTGGTCTGATGAAGTTCCAAGTAAGGAATGAAAGAACTTACCAGTTGTATGTTTAATGTCATTCCAAGCATATTAAAGTTTTAGCTGTTTTAAGTCATTCATCTATTTATTAAATAATGTTTTATGTAAATAAAGTTTTGCATGTTTAAAGGACTCCTTCTCTTTTCAATAGGTGCCATGGGATTTTTTACATCCTTCTGACCTACCACCAGTTCAGGTTGACACACTTTGCATTTTCTTCTACTTTTCTAAAGCTTCTGTGTCCTTCAGCTCCTTGCCTGTATTCAGTAGTTCCAGCTTGTCTCATCAGTATGCACTGCAGTGTCAGTAGTCAATCTACCCAGTGTGGGAACAGAACCCACAGTCTTCTGGACCAAAGGTGAGTGTGCTTTCTGTAGCCCCACTGACATTATGAGGATTACTAGGAGGAGCAATTTAAAATTGGGCCAAAATCATAGTGCTATGCCTAAATCATAGCAGCTGAGAGGTATGTCCCCTAGTTCACAAACTTCTTATTCAGTGCGGTTATGATATTCTCAGCCAGGTAATTTGAACCTAGTGCCAACTGACTTCATTTTCAGAACAGATTCTGAAATCTTACTGAATTCTGAAATCTTACAGAATCTATACCCGGATAATGTTCAAACTTGAAAAAATACAAGGTGCAATATCTCTGAGAAAACAATAGCTGCTCTGTGCCAAATTACCATATGGTGATTATTACACTTTCACTTCTATCCATTACTGTAAACATTTAACTGATTACATTTCTTTACTTCTGCTTAATCCTCATTGTCCCTCATTGTACCACTACTTCCTAATTTCAACCCAAATGTCAATCGTTGTGTTTTTCTTTGTATTTCTGTCTGCTACAACCTTATACAAATTCATGAGTAATCTCTTATTTTCTCTTCATATATTCACAAATTGTAAGATACAAGGTTAGCATTAATCATCTGTTGTTTGCAAAAATGTATATGTAACCAAGATAAAAATATTATATACAATGTGTAAAATGAAAATGTACTGTATATTGCCTATGTATGTGAACACTTTAGCTTTTGTCCCCAGGCCTGAGCTGAGAAAGGGTATCTATCCCAGTTGGACTTTCCTGGTCAATAAAGATAAAATAAATAATAAATTAATATATCTGCTTGATCCTTCTAGTCATGGTACTAGGTAGGGACCTAGCCATCCTTTTCAAACCCTTTCTTAGTTTTGCCTTACTAATAATGGAATTCCCTCATCAGAATTCATCAGCTTTTTGAGATTACACGTCACTCTTCTGAGTCTGCTTTCTAAAGATTCTCATTCCCATCCTAATTTACATTACTGGTGCCACTGTAGAAGAAACACTCTATGGCAGGGCAGCAACAGAACTATGTAAAGGGACATATCTAGAGAGGTAACCATTATGGCTGCTCAAGACTACATGCCTCAAAGTAAAAGTCCACTGCAGAAACTACTTGAAACTGACTGTCTGGGTCATCTGATCCTTGATGACACATGTACTTTTGGCTGTAAAGTCCTCAACAAATCTACCACAGTGAAAAATACAACAAAACACATTGTTTTACAGGTCTGCTTACCCCTCCTCACCACACCAACACATATTTTTACTTTATTATTTTTAAATTTGAAGTCTCTACTCCTCAGAGAAAGACTAATCATGAAAAGAGAAGTGTATAAAAACATGGAAGTTTATAAAGTTAGAAACGTAATTCGCTATGAACACCAACAAGTCACACATATTTAATAAGCAACTGTCAATTATTATCTTGAGAAATTATGCTTCACGAGCTGTGATATGAATGATCTTGTCTCAAGTAACTGACTGCAGTCTATGAAGAGATGCTTCTCCAACAAAATTCACAGAAGTCCAATGGTTCCTTATTTTGGTAATGTCTGCAGCAGTACTTTTGGTATTTATGGGCCCTGGTTGGGAACATAGTCCTGCATATCTTGGATCAAAGCTGCTAGGAGATAAGAAATCTCCTCTCTCAGTTCAGCAAGTTGATCATAGATGAGGAATGGTGTGTATTAAAAAATGTGATGCTGATAATTACTGTTAACCAGATTTTTCATCTCTGCCATTATGTCTAACTTGTGACCTCTATTTTATTTGGTTACTAATTTTTGTTTCCATTCTCATTTTAAGTTTATTTAACTTGCAGTTTCTGCTACTTTTCTAAAGCCTCTGTGTCCTTCAACTCCTGACCCATAGTCAGTAGTTCCAGCTTGTCTCAGATGCTTATTTTCCACTTGCAATTAGAAATAAGGGGAAGAGAGAATGAGAGCTTTCTCTGGAACCTATATGAATACTGTCACTTCACTTACTGCATAGATAGTTCTTGCTGCCCTTTTAAAGCTTGTCATAATAAAAGTAGAGCTAAAAGCATCATGGGTAGATATGGACAAAATATTGTCTGAACAATAAAATGCCAGAGCTTGAGGCATTCCTGGCTCTTGAATACATTCAAATTTTTGTTTTTATTGAAACAGTGTTTCAGTGTAACACTAGAGCTACACAAGGGTTCAGTACCTACTGTGTTCAGCCTGGGAATTGTGGAGATGTATCTAACTGTATCTATTGTTTAAAATGCCTAACAATGCAGGTACGCTAGGGAATTATCCTATTATCCCATCATCTTGCTTCAGATTTCACATTGTTAATGTGGAACTTCTGAGGCTCTAGTGACATTTAAGTCAGATACCACATAATTGCTAATTGCAGGTTCATTTTCACGTACTCTGCTAAGAAATCCTTCTCTTCTATCCCCTGCAAACATTGCTGCCTTCTTAATGAAGTTTGTTAATCATGCTATATTCTCCCTTTGAATTGATGCCATAAACCTCGTAAGCCAGTATTATTTAGAGATTGCTCAAAAGCCTGTCATGTATCACTAACAGTATGGTAAACTACAGATTGGACTGTGACCCAGCTAATCCAATCCCAATGTCACTATACATGTCTCCAAATTCAGTTCTCTTATACATGTCTCCAAATTCAGTTCTCTTCTGTATAGCTGTTGGAAAGCATCTTTTCCCATTCATCATGCATTCAATGACCATTTCAGAAATAAACCCATATGGTGGGAGTCTTACATCAACAAACTTTACAACAAAGCTAATCCAATGGCATAGCGGGGGGTGTTAAAACTGCATTCAGGAGTGAGCTTGGGACACTGGTCTTGCTGAGCAGAGGGATAGGAAGCAACCAATGATCATCTATAATACCACAGCAGGCAGGTCTGAACTGAATCTTTTCAAGTGAGACCTCTTATGGCAGTTCTGCAAAGGAGAATGACAGATATGCTGAGCTCATCGTACATCACTCCTCCAAGTACAGGAATTGTGATTTACCATGGGCATAGGAAAGATGGCACCTGTTCTGTACCTTACTCCACAGACTCTAAGACTTATATGACATATCCAAGAGTTGGGGGCGGGGTGAAAGAAGGGACATGTCCTGGATTGTGCAGTTATGAACGATGAAGGTATCCAGTGATAGTGGACAGGACGTTCAGGAATATATATCTAAAGTGTAGACAGCGTGTCAGTGAGGGTGATAATGAGAAAAGAATAAAACTGTAAAACAGGTAGACAAAACCTACCCCTTCAGCATAAAAAAGGGCTCAAACATGGCTAGCAAATGTCACAGATGTTGGTAATGATAGGCCCATGCGTCTCACCAGTATCATCTGTAATATCATAGAATACATCATTAGTGAACTCATAAACAAAGACATAAGTGACCTATATTCCCTTGAGCTAACTAATTCTGGTTTCATAAAAGGCACAGCATGTCTGCTGATTTTAGTGGAGTTCCTTGAAAATATTACTGAGGCTCTGGGTAAAGCTCAGTCCATCCACATGGCTTATCTGGGTCTGGCCAAAACCTTTGACATCATTCTCTGAGTGGTCATTACTGACAGCTCACCCAGTTAAACATGAACTTCTGTGTTAGCCAGTGGACTGGTAAGTAGCTCATTTTTAGAACCCATTCAGTTAAGGTTGGTGATATCTCCTCCATACAAAAAAAGTCACAGGTGGTGTCCTGCATGCCTCAGCCCTAGGCACCCGCATGTTTGGCATCTACTTCTTTGACATGAAAGCATAAGTGAAAGGGTTATGGCTTTAAACGTCACCTGGCAGCAGCAACTGAGTGTTATTAACTTCCCTATCAACCCTCTCATACTTCTGCAAGTGTTTGCCCAGTCCAATGCCTGATGTAATTGACAATTAGATATAACTTCATGTCAAAAATGTAGTTGTTATATTTGGGAAGTTGAACTTCCTTATACACTATAAAGGATTCTCTTACAATTGATTGAGTCATAATACATCTGAGCACATTTGCCAACTATGACCTGTTGTTCAATCACTATATATCTGTCATGGTAATAACATTTTTATATCGAGCACAAATAAAATAAGGCATCTTATCTATGGTCTAGAATATCTTAGTTCCTTTCTATGCATTGCTCATTAGCCCTACCATTGAATACAATGGTTACTTCAGGTTGTAGCTCTTGAAATACCTTGTCAAACTAGACAGACCTCAATAATTCCTAAGAAAATTATTAGATTAAGCTGCCTGAATTATCCAGTCATCCTTAAAGCCTTGTTATTATACAGGATCTTGTATGGTGATTACTGACTACACTTCAGTGCTATGAAAAACTCCTCCCTTTTAAATTTTTTTCTATTTCCATAAATCCAAAGCCACCACAAATACATACATAACAAAATATCAGCCTTCACTACTGCATAAAGAGAACCTGCTAGAACAATATATATATATATATATATATATATATATATATATATAAATATATATATATATATATATATATATATATATATATATATATATATATATATATATATATATATATATATATATATATATATATATATATATATATATATATATATATATATATATATATATATATATCTAACACCGTAAAATATTTCTCCAAAGCCAACTTCACGCTTATTAAGACAGAAGTGGCAAACTTCACGACACCCATGCAGACGGACAATAGAGGTATGACTGCTGAATCCTACACAAATGCACTTTATAAGCACTTACACGAGTGCATGGATCATGCTATCCCTAACAGAACCAAGATGGTATCCTCCAAAAAAAGGAAGACAATCTGGTGGTCCCCTGCCATAAACAAACTCTACAACAGAAGAAAGAAACTGTTGCAAAAAAGAGTAAAATCCCATGATTGGAGGAACTACCTTGTCAGTCTCAGTAAGAAGCTGAGATCCCTCATGAAATCCTCCAAATCTAGCTGCGAAAACAAAATCAGCACTGATTCTAAAGACAACCACAAAGCATTCTATAGCTATGTCAAGAATCTCAATGGCGACACTCAGATCTGCTCTGAGTTACAGCACAATAGCACTAAATATACAAAACCAACTGATATTGGCAACATCCTGGCCGATAGGTTCAGTGCCAACTTTACCCCCCTCTCACCCCCTAAAGGGCCCATCTCTATACTGGAAGAATGCAAAGTTCCTGCAATCACAGCTGCACAGGTAAAAACCACACTCTCCAAAGCCAAGAACACAGCATCTATGGGACCTGACAACATCCCAGGCTGCGTTCTACATGAACTACAGAATGAACTGTCAACCCACCTAAGCACCATGTTCAATCATAGCCTTACCTCAGGCTTTGTGCCCACTGAATGGCGCACAGTGACTGTTATCCCACTCCACAAAGGGGGGAGCCACCACGGACCCCAGGAACTACTGCCCCATTAGCCTAACAAGCCTGGTCTGCAAGGCCATGGAACATATCATCATGGAAATTATAAACAAAGACATTGGTAATCGCCAAACTCTGGATCCCACCCAGTTCAGGTTTGTAAAAGGCAAATCATGTCTCTTAAACCTGATAGACTTCTTTGAAGCAGTCACCAAAGCTGTAGACAAGGGTAAGGTGGTTCACACAGCCTATCTAGATCTCGCCAAGGCTTTTGACACCATCCCCCACTCTGGAATTATAGATAAACTCACTAAACTAGGTGTAAATCCCTATGTCACAAGATGGTTCACTGACAAAACCCACACTTTGAAAGTAGCAGACTCCAAATCTGACTTCAGACCAGTGAGAAGTAGAGTACCACAGGGTTCAGTCCTGGGTCCTCTCCTGTTTGGTATCTACTTTTCTGAAGTACAGGCTAACATAGAAGGTCTTTGGCTAATGAAGTTCGCAGATGACTGCAAACTGGGAGCCATAATTGAAACACCTAACGATGTGGACATCCTACAAAAGAGCCTCACTGAGTCAGATACCTGGTGTCAAAGCCATGGCCTCAAGTTCAATGCCGAAAAGTGCATTGTCATCCCCTTTGGCAAAAACTCTGTACCCATGAGTTACCACATAGGTGATAGTCTACTTAACACTGAAAGTTTGATAAGAGACCTTAAGAAACAGGTGAACAGTAGTCTCTCCTTTGATAATCACATCGCCACAGTAGTCAGAAAATCCTTCTGCGTGGCAGACCTCATCACAAAAGGTTTCTCATCCAGGTAAAAAGAGGTCATTGTTTCCCTCTACTTGTCCCTCATTAGACCCATTAGAGAGTACAGTGCCCCTTTTTGTATGTACCTCATTAGACATCTACAACAACTGGAAAGGCCACAGAAATACCTCACAAAGAGGATTACCAGCCTCAAACAGATGCCCTACGCAGACCCTCTCAAAAAACTCCAGCTTTACTCTGTCACATATCACTTACTCAGAAGTAATCTCTGCCTAAACAAAGCTACCCAGAGCTGTTGGACATGCTCCATTTAAATAAATCTCAATCCCTTTGCCTAGTTGTCTGAGTATAAATGAATTAAATGACCTAGATACTGCTACTAGTGGCCAAGGACTTTAAGGAGATAATCTTTCTTAGGTTTATATGTTCATAATGTGTACTAGGCTAATGATCACTCAGTCTCTTTTAAGCCTTGCCATACATCCCAAATCTCTGACAAGTTCTGGTACCATTGATAAGTGTAAGCAGGGGGTTGGGAGATGAAGCATTTACAAGCTGCTTGTGTCTATTACACTACATAGGTGCCAAACTAGAAATGAGTTTCCTGTTCCTCATCCAATTGTACAAGTTATACTTGAGTTGGGTTAGGGAGGATCTCTGCGTCACATCGATGGGGAGACTATTCCATAGATGGAGTAGTCTCTGGAATACATACCTCTGTCTCTCCAGCAGGTCCTATTTATATCACAGGCAAGGTTTAAGTTTTTAGAATGGGTAATTCTGGTGCTGTTTGTCTTGTGGATATACAGAAGATCCATCAGGGTGCAGTCTTCCAGTGCCTTGTATGCCAGGCATAGATCTCTCCTCAACAGCTTGTAGGAGACAGAATACAGGCATAGGACATGTTACTTATACCTTGTACTCTTTTAATGAGGAGCCAATTTGGATGTTCCAGTTGTTTGATGTTCCTGGTTAGGTACATACCAAAGGGAGCATTGTACTCAATGATAGATCTGATGAATGCTGAATATAGTGGAACAATGACATCTTTGGACCTCGATGCCATACCTTTGTTTATAAGTTGCACAACTTAGAGTGATTTCCTTACTTCTGTAGAAATGTGATGGTTAAAAGCTGGATTACTATCTATGTGTGTCCTCAAATCCCTGACTACTGAGTTAAGACTTAGGGGAGTGTTGTAAATATGATGGTGACCAAGGATGGATAGTTTCTGGCTTTAAGAACAGGACATGATAAGGTCTTGAATAGTCAGTGTAGGTTCTGAGCACAGAGTAAAAAATGTGATGGATTACATACAAAATGTTGATGTTACAATTAAAAGTAAGCATTTAGATTTTAGCTTCCACAAACATACTCAGCCTTCATGGCAAAGCAAGGGCATACATGCTCAGATAATTCAGTCTTGAAAACATGCTACCTCTTGCTTTCAGACCATAGAGCTTTTGGTTATCTACTCAATACTGCAAAATAGACTATCAAAATATATTTTTTCTCCTGGTGTGGAATGAGCCACCAACTAGCTGGTATCATTAAAAGGTGTAATGGGCATCTAAGACAAAACATAAAAAAAGAGAAAACAGTTTCACATTAACAAATGCAATCTTGTAATTGACAATTTTAAGTATTTACCTTGCAAAATTTGACGTGTCCTTGACTGTCCCTTTCTGAGCACTATCAACTGTTGATTTTGTGATTAATTTTAGAATGTGTTGTTCTATTAATATATAAAATTATTTACTGTACAGAATTTGAAAATCCATTTGAACTTTGTTTCTAAGTTAGCATTTACCTCTCTGTTTGTTTGTTAATTAGGGTAGAGCTATGATCCATTTTCAGTTTCAGCCTGGGAATACATATGTTTCAGATGAAGTAAAATATTTTGGTGAATAGCAACAATAACTGTGGTATGCAAAATCATACAGAAAATGTTTCACATTTAAAAATATACAGTATATACAGCGTCATTCCAACATGGATTATAGCACAGATAAAAAATAATATTGTCACAGGAGATAAGCAGAATGTTACCAGAAAAGCTGTCACAGTTATTTGTATATAGTCATATCCTCTGTGTACACAAAGTCCACCGATAGAAAAAGCATAAGAGGCATATTTACAGTGTGATGAAACCAAAAGCAATATCTAGAAGTTGGAGGGGTGAATGAGGTAGACTTAACAGTTTGGGGGAGGGTAAAGGAGGAAGATCTGTGGATTTCACCACTACGGAAAGCAAATGTGTTATTTTCACTGCTTGTTAGGTATAAAAGGAGTGTATAGATAATATAAAAGGGAATGAGGAAGAGAGGAAGAGTGGGTTAACAATGTAGAAAAAATATCAGGAGGGGAATAGGTGAATGCTACAAGAGGGGATTTCAATATTTGGCCCATTTTGGTAGCATTTGCCTGGTCCCTGTTTGACAAAGCACTTTTTAGTTCTGTCTAGAATTTCACATATTTTTTTAATTTATATTTGTTTGCCAGGGTAGTGCACTGATTTCAATGGACCATTTGCAGGAACATCCCAGTTAAACAGAATCAAATAAGAAATGATCAAAATACATATATTTACAGATACAAGGTGTGATGATAGCAAGTACTACCAGCCATGCCAGGAGAAATAGGGCAGTGTGTACATGCCTTGTGCTGTACAGTTAGCTCTAATTTTGTAAATAATTATATGTCATTTGTATATTTTATATCAAACTGATTTGTACAGATGTTTGTGCTGAAAATGCATTTTGCTTGTGTTAAAATGTGTCAACAGTGCACCCTGCTGGAATGAAAATAAATGTACATGTATTATTCTAACTGAATTAAATGTATATGTTTTAATAGAGGATACTGGGACAGCTGAGGATAACCAGCTAGCTTAATTTAATAAAAATAAGGGAAATGCAAATGAGCTATTAAACCATTAAAATGGCACCCTACAGTGCTGAATAGGACTGGAGACAGTGGGTCTGGAAGAAGCCTTTGTTCATTAGCTGTGTAAAAAGAGGGGAAGTCCCAGGCACTGCCATAAATATTTAGATGTGTATTGTAGCCGTCTATGCTAAATTCCCATCTCATCTTCAAAGGGAGATGTGTGAGAACCTAGAGTCAGGTGACCAGATGATGTCATTCAGCAAGCCATCTTGGATATTATATTTTACAGGGAGTAATCTCTGAGTATTGAGTATTTTATTTTGGGGAACCTGACTAGAAAGACTGCAAGCATATTTTACTGTGCCTTGTTCTATCAAGTAAGTTATTAGGGAATAGTAATTCTCCTAGATTCAGTGAGGAATATAGTGAAGCTTCGTTTAGAGATTGTTTTACTTTATTTGTATGAGTCTGTCCATCAATGTTATTTTCAATATTTCCTGTGATTTGAAATCTGTGGTTTACTGTAAATATATATATTTAGCATTTTCTTGTTCTTTTATTTATTATTAAATATATTTAAACTTTTCATTGTGGCTGGTCCTTTTTAGAAAATATTTAACCTTTGAGAGTGCTTATATTTATTTGGTGACACTGTGTGGGCCTCTCCAGGACGTCTAGTGTCTTGGTCAACTACTGCCATTTGTATTAGTATTAATATTACACAGTACAATTGGGCACCTTTTGTTAAGGGCCTTAGAGTAGCAGATTGTGGAGTGTCTGGTGGCGGTGATAACTACCTTATCTTCTGGGAAGAAGGGGACACAGCAGGTAAACCTCTGTGTGTGTGTGTGTGTGTGTGTGTGTGTGTGTGTGTGTGTGTGTGTGTGTGTGTGTGTGTGTGTGTGTGTGTGTGTGTGTGTGTGTGTGTGTGCATGTATGTGTGCATGTGTGTGTGTGTCAGCTACTTGGAGCAGGGATACAAAGCACTTGGCTTACAGAGAGGGTGCTGGTGATCTTGGTTTGGACACTCAGCTGAGGACCTAACCCTACAGCTGTACCAGTGGGGAGTCTTATAGTGGACCTGGAGGGAGACAGTTTGAGAGATCCAGACCCTGGACTGAGTGTATCCCCTGTGTGCTCTTAAGGGAAATTGGGCTTGATGCAAAGAGGTCTGCATCTAGAAATACTGAGTGTATACATTTGTTTTCCAAATGCTTGTCCCTGTCCAGTATCTGTGGCGAGGATTCAGGCTCCTTGATTACTGGCCCAGCATGGGGATGTCACACAAAGATATGCAAAACAAAACAAAAAAAAAAAAAAATATACATATATATATATATATATATATATTTGCATAGTCAAGAATATACTACAACATTTAGCTCATGAAGCAGTTAAAAATGTCAAAACATGGACGCAAAATGGAATTATGCTTAGCAGAGCTTTATGGATAACATGTAACCATAATGACAGAGATAGGGTATGCTACTGGGATAGCAACTTATCACTATATAGAGAGGCATGAAGACATCAGTAGCAGCAAGTGAGAGTAGTTGCAAAAGAAATCTTGTAAAGGAGATTGTAGAAGTTATGTTATTTGGGATGGTAGCTCAGAATTTTGGAGTGGAGACAGAGAATGAGTGTTTGTTACAGCTCGCATTAGCAAGTGGTGTCTGCAGGACTGGGGTAGACAGTCCAAGAGACCTTATAAAATATGATGGAGATGTCCTTTCAGACAGTCTGTTTGCAAAGTATGGGAAAGTCCATAGGTCAATAAATTTGAAAATCAGGCTTCCTAGCAGAAGTGTAATTCTCTGTGGAATGGGCAGCTATTTGGCTTTTTGTTGAGAGAACAATGTGTTCCTTTTTTGGTGAGAGGTTTATGAATTTGCAAATGTTGTTTGATGTAGTTTAATGTGTGGAAAGATTCTTTTTCTGTAGCTTATGCAATACTTGTGATTCCATATTTTAGTTGTGGTACTGACCTAGTAATTTGAATACAACTTTAAATAGTCAGTGTAGTGTCTAACCTGATTCTGAAATACATATAGGATTGAACTGTTTTCAATAGTTTGTCATTATTGTGGGAAATCATCCAATCATTACAAGTTTCAGCAAGTTTTTTTTTTTTTGTTGAGCCCAAATAGGATTATTTTGGTCTTTTTTATACTGAGGAAGAGTTTGCTTATATTACACCAGTGATTAAGTTCTGGCAGGTCTTGTTCCAGCTAGAATTTGATTAGTCTAGGACAGTGGTTCCCAAACTTTTTCGATTCTCGACTCCCTTGCTGAAGTCAGGTTTTCCCAAGGGCCCCCCCCAGGTGCGCATAAAGTGCATATTTTATTTATTTATTTTACATTTGTTTAATGAGGTTGCCTGACTGGACTAGGAGACCTGGGAAGAAAAGCTCAAAAGTACAATAAAAAGACAAATACCAAAAAAAAGTGTACATTCTGCTTGACAGCATAACACTGATCTACTATGGTTGAGAGGTAAGCAAACCTACTGGCAACCTTATTGACGTTAAGTTTTTAATATTTAAAATCTGTCCCTATTATTTGGCTCTGTCCAGCATACCTCTCAACTGTATAGATTTTTGCAGAATGTCCAGATTTTTGCCTCATATTTTCGGTCTTTTTCTCATAAAATTGTTGTTTTCTGGCAAATCATTGAGGTTGAAGTAAAAAAATAATGACAGACAGTTGAGTTTCATACTTGATACCCTTCAGAAAATTAATGCTAATGCAAAGCCTGCATTTCTATCAACTTTCTAAGTTTGTGAGAGCAGTAGTTAAAAGTGTCCCTATTTTGTGCCTTTATACCCCCACTATTTTTGGCTTTGTCCAGATTTCTTGATCTAAGAAGGTGAGAGGTATGTGTCCAGTGGTATGGTCCAGAGTTACACAGACCTCATTGCTACTGCTGTCAGGGATCACTCTCACTCTTCAATCTCTCCCCCCATGACATACACACACACACACACGCGCACACACACACACACACACACACACACACACACACACACACACACACACACACACACACACACACACACACACAGTCTCTTTTGCATTCATGCACACATTCACTCACACACATCGCTCTCACTCTTTTCCAATCTCTGACACAGTCATAGTCACTCTCTCATTCATACCTGCATTCACTCACACATCACTCTTACTCTCCCAATCACACGCATGCACACAGTCACTTCCTCATTCATACCTGCATTCACTCACACATCGCTCTCTCTCTCTCTCTCTCTCTCTCTCTCTCTCTCCCGATCAAACACACACACAGTCACTTTCTCATTCATACCTGCATTCACTCACACATCGCTCTCACTCTCTCCCAATCAAACACGCACAAAGTCACTTCATCATTCATACCTGCATTCATTCACACATCACTGTCTGTCACACCCACACACCACATACCCACTTACGCATTCATTCATACATCGCTCTCACTCTTCCGATCTCACATATACACACAGTCACTTTCTCATTCATACCTGTATTAGTTAACACATTGCTTTCACTCTCCCGATCTCAAACATACACACACACAGCCACTTCCTCATTCATACCTGCATTCACTCACACATCTCTCTCACTCTCCCGATCTCACACACACACACACACACACACACACACACACACACACACACACACACACACACACACACACACACACACACACACACACACACACACACACGCAGCCACTTCTTCATTCATTCACACACACACACACACACACCCACACACACACACACACACACACACACACACACACACACACACACACACACACACACACACACAGACTCTTTTGCTTTCATGCATGCATTCACACACACACGCAAACAGACACACACACACTCATGCAGGCATTCACTTCCAAGTGCTCCACGGCCCAGTTCTGGTCCACTGCCTGGTGGTTGGGGACCACTGCTATACTTGATGCCAGTTCTGCTAAAAAGCTACAGTGTAGGTCTAGACTTAGTTCACCGCGAACTATTAAGCTTAGCTGCAAAATAAACTGCAAACTGTTTGCGGTTTATTTTGCAGCTAAGCTTATTAGTAAGCTTATTAGTAAGTGGCAGGCCTGTGAGGAAGCTGTGGCTCCCCAGGGTGCTGTGGCGCACACTTTGGAACCCCTGGTCTAGGAGTTGGATCAGGTCTGTAGATGACTATATCATTGACACAGTGGATGATGTGCACTTGGTGGAGGTCAGAAGGTGAGAGTGTAGTGTATGCATTAAAGGCTTCAATGGGTCACTTACATATGGAAAAGTGGGTCTTAAGGGGGGTCTTTGCAGTTGCAGAGAGGGTTAGTATTGAGGTGTAATTTAAGAAGGCCTTTGAAGGTGCCTGTATGACATTGTAGCCTGAGTTCAGGTGGGAGGGTGTTCCATGCTTTGGCAACATCATGGGAGAATAAGGCCTCCCCAGAACTGTTATTGCATGGATTAACTTCAGTTAGGTTTTTGATACATGAACGTAGCTCTCTTTTTAGGGTTGTGAAAGTTTAGCACGTCGGCAAGGGCAGGGCACCTCTCCGGATGGAAGAGAATTTGATGGGCTATGATCAGTTGGTGGTAGAGTAGGAGGTTTAGAAATTCTAACCAGTACAGTTTAGTTAGGGATAGGCAATGGTGGGAATGTGATCTTTTATTGGCAGTGAACCTAGCTATTTTATTGTAGCATGTAGAGAGTTTGTTCAGGTTGGTTTTGATAATATTGGTGAGAACTAGAGAGGCATAAAGTAGTGTTGATAAGAGATGAGTTCTGGCTATTGTTGTTCTAGTCTCAGGGGTTAGGAATAGTTTGCAATGATATAGGCAACCTAGTTTTTTATGGACTTTAGAGATAGTTTGGGATATGTGCTTGTTGTATTTAAGTTGATGATCAATAGTGATGCCTAAGAGATTAGCCTCAGTTACTGGAGTGATGAGGGTGCCATTGGTAGACATGATGGTAAAGGTGGTGTTGCAGTGTTTGGTTGGGTGGAATAGTATTAGCTGTGTTTTTTTGGGTTTAGTATTAGTTGGTAGTTGTTTAGCCAGTTCTCTACCTCAGTGAAGGATTCTTGGGCTTTACTTTGAAGTAATTGGATGTTTGTTGCTGAGCAGATTAGGGTAGTGTCATCTGCATACTGGACAATGTTAGCTTTAGTGGTAGCTAGGTGGAGATTATTTGTAAATATGCTGAAGAGGAGAGGGCCAAGGATTGAACCTTGTGAGACACCACATGTGACAGGGAGTGTGGGGGATAGGGATTTGCCCCATTTGACAGATTGTCACCGGTTGTTTAGGTAACTGTTAAACCATTGTAGAGTGGGGTCATCAAGGTTGAGTTCTGCTAGACACGTGAGAAGTTTGTTATGGGAAACTGTATCAAATGCCTTGGATAGGTCTAGGAAGGTGGCAGAGATCAGCTTTCCTTGGTTCCTGTGCAAGTTTATGGTATTGGAAAAATTAATTAGGGCAGTGTTGGTGCTATGGGAAGGTCTGAATCCATGTTGAGTTTTAGTTAGAAGGTTGTTGGTTAGCAAGTGGGCAAGGAGTTGATGGTGGATACATTTTTCTAGAATTTTTGAGAGAGGTGATAGGATTGCAATGGGACGGTAGTTGGAAAGGTCAGTAGATGGACCTCCCTTGTGGAGGGGGATGATATATGAGGTTTTCCATAATGAAGGAATAGTATGCAGGGCGATAGATCTGTTAATAAGTAAGGAGATGGGGTAGGCAATGGCCTTGGATGCAATTTGTAGATATTTAGCTGGAAGACTCTCTGCATGTCTGCAGCTAGGGTGGTAGGTTTGAGTTTAGCTAAGAGATTTTGAATGGTAGATGTTGGTACTGGGATGAGTGTGAAGGGGGTGGAGTTAATCTGGTAGTTTAAGGGTTGAAGTTGGGTTGTGGGTGATATTGCACTTACCAGGTTCAGTATTGAAGAGGTAAAGTAGTTATTGAAACTAGAAGCTATATGTGAATCAATACCTTTGATATCTGGGGGTGATGTGGTGACTTTTCCAGGCTGGAGGATGTTGTTCACTGCAGTGCAGAATTTCTGTGTGTTGTTGCTATGTTTCCTTTGTAGGGAAATATAGTGGTTTATCTTGTCCACCCTGACATGTTTTTTGCTTTATTTCTGAGCTCAGCAAAGCTTTGTCTAGTTTCGGGAGTTTTGTATTTTTGCCAAGTTAACCAAGCTTTGTCTCTAGTCTTGAGTAAGATTTTTGTGGCTTTGTTTAACCAGGCAGCAGGGTTACTTCAAATTCTTATTGTTTTCAGTGGGGCTAGTTGGTTTAAAATCCCTAGGAATTTGACATTAAAGTATTCTACTGCAATATCCAGGGGAAGGGTTTTTATAGGAGCCCAGTCACAGGATTTTAGGGCTTCTAAAAATTGTACTGGGGAGAAGTTTTTGTGGGAGCAGATTTGTAAGAGAGCGAGGTGTTGGTAGATTTTAGTTTGTGCCGAAGGAGAAAGGTTGGGTTATGGTCACTGAGGGAATCAGGTAGTATCCCGGATAGGTGGTCGGTATTGGGCTGGTTAGTCAGGATCCAGTCTAAGGTGGATTCATGTTTGGTGGTTTTGTCAATTCTTCTGGGTGAGTGTATGAGTTGTACGAAATTATATAGGTTTATGTGGTTAGTGGCTATGGGTGAGTGTATGGTGTTCCAGTCTATGTTGACATCCCCTAGGAGTACAGTTTCTTGGGACAGGGAATGGGAAGCCAAGTGGAGTATAGATTCTAGTGTCTTAATGTTGTCTCCTGGTGGTATATAAATGCTGAGTAGGTTTAGTTGTTTGTATTGATTTAATAGGATTTTGGTGAATAGGGTCTCAGCAGTGTTGAAATCTGGGGTTTCTTTTTGAAGTAGCTGAACTTTTAAATTGGATTTGTAAAGAAGGGCAATGCCACCACCTTTTCTGTGAGGTCTGTCTACTCTTAATATATTGAAACCAGGTGGAGTTATGAAGTTATCTTTAATGTGGGGTTTAAGCCATGTTTCTGTAATCACTATAATAGCTGGGTTATATACAGAGATGGTTCCATGCAACTGTTCTATTTTATTTATGATGAATGTTTTGGTTTAGTATGAGTAAATCAGTGGATTTGTGTTTAAATGGGTGATTGGGGTCAGGTGTGGTATGGGCGTTGTTTGTTGGGCCAGGGTTGGGGTGAATATCATCTCCTAGTAGTAGTTGAGTTGCAATGCTGGTGATGGTTTTAAGGTAGAATATAGTTAGGAAGTGGTATTTGAGGCTAAGTTGTTTTTTTAGATTGTGAGGTATAATGGATAGGAGAGGTGAGTTGTAAGATTAAAGGGTAATAGATAATTAGTTGTGTGTTTGCAGGTATGGAGGGATTGTTTGTGGTGTATGGTAGGGTGGGTGATTTGATACAGTACATGGTGTTAAGTAGGTGGTGACAAGTGGTAATGATGGAGATAAAGTAAAGACAGATGGATAGAGAAGGCAAGAGTAATGCGATGATATGGTTGTGGGAGAGTGGTGTTGGTAACATGGCAACTGAGTTCTCTGTGTTAGAGGCCTATGGATGGTTGTAGAAGGAGAGGAGTTATATGAAGTTTTGTGGTTAGAATAGAGGGTGTTTTGGGTTTGATGGAGTGAAAAAAAAAATTAAGCTTATTTCCTGCCTTTCCTGTTAAGTGGTATAGACTACTTGTAGGCTTTTGAGCCCCCAAGCCCTTCTGTGTTTGAGGGAAGCCTTCTAGCTTGTTTTTTTTTCTTATAACTAGCCAGTTTTCTAGTTTCAGCACTCAAATCTGTTTCTTTGATCTCAGCACTTGTTCAGATTAAAAAAAAAAAAAAAAATTTTCATCTGCTTTTACTGTACTTGTGTTTCTACCTACTTCATTTTACTTTTGCATCATCTTAAAAATACTCAGTTGTATTTATTACTGCTTGGTGTAACTCATTCTAAGCCTTTTGGTTTAAACACTTGGGCTTCGGACCAGTTGTTTTGCACTGAGAGGGTTTGTGGTCTGTACTGTTGTGGCAGAACAGGTAGCTTACATCCTTCTAGGTTGGGAACTGCTGATTGAGGGCTCAGTGTCTGTTATTCTAAAAGTGTATTAATTCTGGTTTAAGCACTTGGGCTTTCAGGCCAGTTATTTTACATTAAGAGGGTTCGTGGTCTGCACTCTTGTGGGAGGAGAGGCTGGACTCTGCCCTTCTGAGCTGGGAATTTCTGGTTAAAGGCTTATAGTGCATGCATATCTGAACTGCTTCTTACTGAAGTTGGTGCGCCTTGTTTGCTGTGGCATAGACTGGATTCGGGCCTGCTGGATCTAGCTTTGTTTGTGTAACTTGAGCACTAATCCAGACATTCTCTAAAGTATTCAATTGTATTTATTACTGCTTGGTTGTAACTTGATTAAAGTGTAGCTATCATTCTAAGTCTTTTGGATTAAGCACTTGGGCTTCAGACCAGTTGTTTTACATTAGTAAGGTTTGTGGCAAGCACTGTGGTGGCAGGACAGGTAGCTTTCATCCTTCTAAGTTGGGAACTGCTGATTGGGAGCCCAGTGTCCAAGTGTATTAGTTCTGGTTTAGGCACTTGGGCTTCAGGCCAGTTATTTTACATTAAGAAGGTTCGTGGTCTGCACTCTTGTGGGAGAAGAGGCTGGACTCTGCCCTTCTGAGCTGGGAATTTCTGGTTAAAGGTTTATAGTGCCTGAATATTTGAACTGTATCTTACTGAAATTGGTACACCTTGTTTGCTCTAGCATAGACTAGATCCAGGCCTGCTGAATCTAGCTTTGTTTATATGCTTGTTGTCTGTTTGCTTGGTATTTCCCTGGAAGCTAATTCCACCTAATACGCGGCTTCTCAGTGCTTCTGTGGATCACTAGTGATATCTGCATTGCTTACTGTACTTATTTCCTTGTTTCACTTGAAAGAAAGTTACTGTTTGTCGTTTTTGCATTTAGTTACTTGTAACACATATCACTCAAGTTACCTGGCACTTGCTCACTAAAGCAATTATATAAGTCAGCACTAAAAATTAAAAGCACTACACCCTCACTCCACACTGGCCCTTGTTTTCAATTATTAAGGAATTCCCAATATTATTCTAGCATGTCCAAAGGTCAGTTGTCAATCTCCTCTCCGGTCCAGCTGGTGAATCTGGGAATCTTGAGGCAATGTTATAACTGCCTCATGAACACAGACAACCCTCTCCTCCTCCCACATAACACAAATACTTGCAAGAGATGCAGCTATTTAGCCAAACTGGAGGCTGAGCTCTCTCAACTCAGGACTGGCAAGACCAGACAGGAGGAGAAGGCAACTACACACACCACAAAACCAGCCTCACATAATGCTACCACACCACTGAATCAAACACATAAACACACAAAGACATACTTGGAGGCTCTGAGTAAAAATTTACCTAAACAGCAGAGGCCTCCAAAGCAGACACCCAAACAACTGCTACCTCAAGACACCCCACAAACAACACATAAACCACAAAAGCAGTGTGCAAAGCAGTCACAGCCCTTAAGGCCAAATACAACACCAAACATACTTGTCATAGGTGACTCCATAGTCAGACACACTGACGTCCCACTCACCAGGCTGAACAAGGAGAGGGTCACAGTAAGCTGCCTATCGGGCGCTAGAATCCGCCACATAACACAAGCACTCGGGTCACTCCACGGCAAGTACAAATATGGCACAGTCATTGTCCATGCTGGTGTGAACGACCTGAGATGTACCTCCCTGGACTACATGAAAAGAGACATAGAGGAGCTCTCTGATTATGTAGCCCAGGCAGGTATGACCCTAACCCTGAGCAGTATCCTTCCTTCACCAAGAATGATGCCACAATATAGAGACAAGATGATCAGCTTTAACAATTGGCTTAATGTCTGGTGTCATTCAAAGGGTATCCAGTGTCTGTCTGCCTGGGATGACATGCTTGACAAGCCACGCTGCTTCGCAAGGGATGGCTTGCACCTGTCACCCCTGGGATTCCGGATATTGGCTAAGGCTCTTGCCAGCCCCATAGTGCCTTTTTTAGGCAAGGCTCAAATTCTAAACCTACCACCCTAGAAAACAAAAATGGGAAGAAACTGAGGGTAATGCTGCTCAATGCCAGAAGTCTAAATCTCAAAATGCACGCACTCGAGGCCCTTCTCAGTATGGAGAACATCGATGTCTGTGCTGTAACTGAAACCTGGTTCATGGCTCCTGAGAGCACCCTGGCACTATTAGGTTTTACCTCATATCATGCATTCCAGCCCCAAAACCCGGACCACACCACAAAAGGAGGGGGTGTATCCATATTCATAAAGGATACCCACACCTCCAGGTTGGTGGCAATGCACAAAGCTTCAGAAACCATCCAGGTGCAACTAACCATAGGCAAAACTGCTCTACAAATTGTATCATGCTACAGGCCACCCTCTCAAACTCAGGAACCCCACACAGCCTTCCTGAAGACAATGGAGGGTATAAATGTATCTCCAAACACCATCATATTGGGTGACTTCAACTACCCGAATATAGACTGGGAACATTACTCAAGCCCTAACTTTCTAGCCCAACGGTTCCTGGAGTTCATAAATTCAAATGCCATGGAACAGCTACTCACTGTTCCCACGAGAGGAGAAAATATACTAGATCTCATTATCACAAACATGGGGACAAAATGCTCCACACCGGAAGTATATCCCTCATTGGTGAGATCTGATCATAAAATAATCTCACTGGAAATCCACATCCCGCCCCCACCCCAAACAAAAAAGACCACAGTGAAGAACTTTTCTAAAGCAAACTTCACACTACTCAAGACTGGTGTGGTATCCTTCAAGGCCCCTGAGCCAGTGGAAACCACAACCCAAGCTGCGGAAGCCCTTACAAATGCCTTCTATGAACACCTCCAGGACTGCATGGATCAGGCAATCCCAAATAAAACCAAGACTCTTTCCACAAAGGGCAAACGTCCAGTCTGGTGGACCCCAGCCATTAACAAACTTTACAATAAGAGGAGAAAGCTATTACATGATAGAACAAAATCCATAAAAGGGAAGTCACCCCTGATCATTATTAGTAAAAAATACGAGCACTCATAAAATCAACTAAGGCCAATTTTGAGAGAAAAATTGCCATGGATTCAAAGGACAATCATAAGGCCTTTTTCAGCTATGTTAGGAACCTGGGTGGAAACTCACAGATATTCTCAGAATTAGTCCAAAATGATACAAAAATCACTGAACCCACAGACATTGCCAACATACTGGCAGACAGGTTCAGTGCAAACTTCACCCCCTCTCCCCTAAAGGAGAGATAACTATCCCAGCAGAGTGTAGCCTCCCAGACATCTCAAATGCGCAGGTGAAAGCTGCTCTCTCTAAAGCTAAAAACACAGCATCAATGGGACCGGATGGTGTCCCTGGCTGTGTGCTACACGAGCTAAATGAGGAATTAAACCCGCACATAAGGCAGCTGTTTAATCTCAGCCTTACCACAGGATACATGCCCAAGGAGTGGCGTACGGCAACTGTGGTCCCACTCCACAAAGGCAGTGCCTCTACGGACCCTGGTAATTACCGCCCCATAAGCTTAACAAGTCTAGTCTGCAAAGCTATGAAGAGGATCATAATGGAGCTCATAAACAAAGATATAGGGGACTTGCAGACATTGGACCCGACCCAGTTTGGCTTCGTCAAGGGAAGATCATGCCTTTTGAACTTGGTCGACTTCTTCAAAACAGTCACCAAGGCCATTGATGAGGGAAAGGCAGTCCATACAGCCTACCTTGACCTTGCAAAGGCTTTCGACACAATACCCCACTCAGGTATTGTAGAAAAACTTACCAGCTTAAATGTAAACCCATATGTCACAAGATGGGTTGCAAACTGGCTTAAGGACAGAACCCACAGGGTTAGAGTTGCTGGCGCTATGTCAGACTCCAAGCCGGTCACAAGTGGTGTCCCACAGGGCTCGGTCCTTGGCCCCCTATTGTTCAGCATCTACTTCTCAGAAGTACAGGCCAACATGGGAGGACTTTGGCTGACAAAGTTTGCAGACGACTGCAAACTGGGCGCCATAGTGGAAAGTGCATCGGACACGGATATCCTTCAGAAGGGACTCATGGAAACAGATAGCTGATGTCAGAGCCATGGCCTGAAGTTAAACACCAAAAAATGTATAGTCATACCCTTCGGGAAAAACAAGGTAACCCCAAGCTACCATATAGGTGGCAATCCACTAAGCACAGAAGAGGTTATCAGGGACCTGGGGACCCAGGTTGACAGTGGCCTTTCTTTTGACACTCACGTTGCTAAAGTGGTTAGAAAGACCTTCTACATTGCCCACCTGATCATGAAGGGATTCACATCCAGATCTAGTGAGGTCATTGTTCCCCTGTACTCTTCACTTATCAGACCAATGATCGAGTACAATGCCCCATTCGGGATGTATCTCGCCTGACATCTGCAACAATTGGAGAGACCCCAAAAGTTCCTCACCAAAAGGATAAGGGGACTCCAAAATCTGTCATATGCTGCCAGATTGAAGAAACTCCAGCTCTATTCAGTCGCATACCATCTGCTCAGAGGTGACATGTGCCTGACATACAAGGCCATGTCCAACCCAGAATTAATGGACATGCTCCACCTCAAAAAATCCAAATCCACCAAAACAGCTAGAGCAAGCCACTTAAACCTTAGCACGGATATAAATAGGACATGCTGGAGGGATAGATTTATCACTCAGAGACTCCCTATGCTGTGGAATAGAGTCCCAGTCCATGTGAGGCAGAGCACCTCGCTGGCTCTGTTCAAGAGAAATCTTGACCTGTGGATGGGAGATCGTAGGTTTACCCCGGGAATCATCTCTGTGTCACTGCTGGACAGAGGCACAACAAACTAATGGGCACAGTATTTTTTCATATAAGGGGTGGCGTAAGCCACAAAAATTTGGGCTAGTCTTATACATGCCTTAGGGCAGATAGCCTAGTATAAACCTATGAACCTATGAACCTATGAGAGTGTGATTTCATTTTAATTACATGCAGTATAAACAAAATCTTTGAAGTTATACAATAACAACGTCAGGCAGAATACAATTAAAATAAATATTTCAATGTCAAAATAGATAAGATAATAAATGTATACAGTAGTAGGGTTTCTTATACTATTGATATTCTATTCAGATACAGTTAAATAACTAACTTATACAACATATAAAACAGATGTCATTGCCCTTTGGTTTATTTCTTACTTGTGTGGGCACGAATCCTGTTTGTTGCTTTTGTACACCATATAAGAAGTGCAGCACACCTAGGGTACGCTTCTGAAAAAATAACAATATAACCAACAAGAAGGGACTCACATTCCCAGATACAGAGCTAACCACACTAGTATAATATCTATCATAACCAATGGTAAAATGAAAGTAACTGACCAGTTATGACAACAATAGTCCACAACCACTGCCATATGTGAGATATATTATGTTAATACAGCCACAATAGAAGCATGAAATAAAACCTTGTTCCCACCATACAAGCCAAAACTTGCTGGGTGATCAAATAATGAGAACAGACAAAAATAGTATGTATAGATACAATCCAGATTAGGCTAAATCATGTACAATTGTTGTAAATAATTCCCCACCTTTACTAATGAGTAATATAATCCCCTACACAAATATATAAAAATATCTTACAGTGACCAACAGAAAGCCGTACAGATTCTAAATACCACACCATATCACTCTATTAATTTACATTAAAGAATTACTGACACTTGTTTACATAAGACAATGGTACCACATACAATAGATATGATAGTCTCAAAGAATAGAAAATGACAGTGTTCGTCAAACTCGGGTGACTGAATACTTCCTACTGTTCAAATAGTTCAAAAAAATATGGGCAACTCAAAAAGCCCTTGTCCCATTTAAACAGTTACCACTAGGCGATGATGCTCACAGTTCCAAAAACTTGAAACAGTCATACATGTATAGGCGTTTAGTAATGGTTGCTGTTTCCCAGCCTCATAGTTGTTAGAAATGGTGACCCTACGATGGTATTCACAGTTCCAAAAAACCAAAGGCATTCATTAAATTCACATACATAATGATGTTTGCTATTAAAAGTGTTGTCAATAATGAAACTGCTCCATAGTTGTTGCAAATGGCGGGCCTCGCCAAACTCAAAAAAGTCAATGTCTTCCACACAACAGTTTAATTAAAAGTGCTACCAACGGCCAATGCACATCTGAAAAGTACTTTAACAAGATACACACAGTCCCGGACATACCATATCATTCCCGTAAATTGGCCTAAATGGAGACGCTTTCCCTGTAAACACTGTCACAAACATACCAAAGTGAAAAGCGTTTACCAATAATGTTGAAAAATATATGCAGCATTTCCTTATGTACGTAGGTTTCCTTTAATGTTTTTTTTCCGACCGAGATTTCTATTTTACTTCTGAAACCAGCTATCAAATGTCGAGTTGCACCTCACAGGATATAATAAGGGCTGGTTACATTTGGAACTCTCTTGCCAATTTCATGAAGGTAGAAGAAACAACAGAATATCCTTGCCCCTATTACTCACAATAAATTTGCCAATCCAATTTTATTTCTTCATTATCAAAAGTAATACCTTTCTGCCACCTGCTCTCAGCATGTCCTTTTCTGTCATGACACACTCCTCTTCCTGCCTTCTCTGTTACTTAACTTATAAGCAACGGCATGGTATCTAGGTCCAAAGAGGTCATCATACCAATTTTATGCTTTCCTCTTCGTTTTCATTTTCATTAAAAAAATTTTTATAACTCAAACTTCCTTCACCAGTATCCTACTTTAGCCTCAACACGGAGGCTGTACTGACAGTGACCTTTTGATATCTAGGAGAGTAATAATGATGCCATTTGCAATAACTAAGTTTTTGTGGGGTTTTAATCTGTGTAGAATGTCAAAACATACTGATTTAAATTATTTAATTCTGTTAGTGGATGGGGGAGGTAGACCACTGCTAGGATTCAGACTAGTTTGGTTGTTGAGTGTGTGAGACAAATAGAGAGAGTGAGAGAGAGAGAGACAGAGAAAGAGAAATGCTTAGCCATTTGGGGTGCTAGTCACTTGTTTTTGATTTGTAACAGTTGAGCTGTTTCAGAAGAATTTGAAGGTGCTCCCTCTTATTCTTTTATCTGGTATTGCATTGAATAAGTAGTTGCAGTCTGGGAAGTGAAAGTTAAAGCCAGAGCTGACTTGCTTAGCCCAAGATTCTGTCATACCTTGAATGTTTGTGTTATAAGTTTTTGTGAATGGGTGTAGTTGTTCAAGTTTATTTGCCATGTTTCCAACATTAATCAGAACTATTATTACATGCTTACATGCCATAAGAATTTGGCCAGGGTTGAGTTCAATGTAACTGTGAAGAGGTAGAATTTGCGGGTCTATATCAGTTCATCAAATGGCTATTCAGCGAATAACCATTCATTGAACATCTATTTATTGAATCTGCTCTTTAGTGAACAGCTAATTTTCATTAGAGCAAACAAGCGGTTGGCCAACCGAGCAACAGCAAAAAACAAAATAAAATCTAAAACCTGCCAAGGTGGGGGGCTGTGCCCCCTACACCCCCTAACTAAATATACTAACTCCAAGATCGCACTACAGTGGGGAAAAGGGCAAATTCCAGATGTTGGCCAACTGCTGGCTTGCCCTAGTTAAATTTCACCATTTGCTGAAGAGTGGCTTCAATAAATAGGGGTTTGACAAATGGTTATTTGCTGAATAGTCATTCAACAAAGTAATATGGATCCGAATTTTCATGAGTGTAGTTAAATTGTTAATTGCTAGCCATGTAGATGAAAGGTGTTTTTTTTTCCTTTGCTGGTGAGTTAAGTAGGACATCTTATATAGATGGAATAGATATTCTTTGCTGATATGCTGTATTTGTATTTTATTAGAGGTGATAAGAAGTGGTTGGTGGTGAGGTTATTGTTGAGGGTTTTAGTGGTGTGTTTGAAGCTGGGAGTTTGTTGTTGTGTGTGGATGTGTGTTGATGAGGAAAATGATGGTGAAAAGGACTGTGTTATGCAAATGTGATGCATTCATGGTCCTAGGGGATGTACGAGCTATAGTTATGTTAACCTGAGTAAAATGGCATGGCTGTGCACAACAGAATTGGACAGTTAGTAGTTAAGAGGAAAGAGTTATGCAGTGAAATATTTAATGAAGCGACAGAGGATCTATATAGAATTTTTATTTAAATGGTGGAGTGGTGACATTTTTGTATTTTGAATAACAAAGGTGGGAGTATATGCTGTCATGTAATCGTCACAATGCATGCACTGTATGGCTGTACATTGTGCTGACCTTGGACCACAATGACCAAGGAAAGTCTCAGGGAAAGCATACAAATAAGTCTGGGCCTAAGCAATCAAATGTGATCCAGCTGACACTGTTTTATCTAGTGACTATAACAATATGACTGATAGTTATAATAGTTTGTTATATGGTATTCTTTCTACAGATATTGTTTTGTTTCTAATTCCAGTTGTAGTGCTACATTTGACCTGAAGTGGATGTGAGATCAGAGTAACAAATCTTTATCAAAAGCATGACTGTGTAATGGACAGATAAGTAGCTGTTCAAATTTCATAGCAATGTATCTTGTTAGTAATGTTTTTTCAAGTGCTGGTTTGAAAATAACCAGTGTCTTACAACTTAACATTTTTACTGTAAAAAAATCTTGGATTCATTATTTTAATATGTTTGCCTGCATGTTTAGTTGTCCTTTAACATAATATGATTAACCGTATTAATTGTAGTAATGTTAATTTTCACCATAATGTTCAACAGATTTACAGAGGCAGTATATACTCTTTGGCACAGATCCACTTCTGATCCTGGTTAATTGCTTGCTGACATAACATGGTTACTGGTGGATTTCAGAGATGCATTTATTCAGAGCAGATATATATTTAATTCTGTAAATTGGCAACCTTGTTTTTTTCTGCTAGCTGTCCTTGTACATTAATACATCCCTTTGGAATATTAAGCGACTAATAAGGTTTATTATTCTACATTATTTTATCACCGCAGAGATCTAGCGTTTTAAACATTCACTGTAACATATTACAAAAGTGCCAAAATGAGAATATGTTTTGCAGTTTAAAGCTCTAACAGGCAGCAGTGTACATAGGCATCATATAAATGTGGAGACAGAGGCCAAACGTTGAGAGGAAGAGGGTCACTGAGACACTAAGGTATTGGATGGCCAAAAGTAAGTACAAACTTGATGAGGGAGACTGGTACTGAGACAGAGATTTGCATATTGAATGACCTTACCCTTACAACTGTTAATATCAGTAACATTAAAATATGGTAATATATTTCACTCATATGATCCGATATTCTTTACTTAACTAATCCTAATATATTTATGTAATGTGGAAAGCATTAATTTAAGCCCACTCTATTTTCACTTTGCAAATATTTTATCTGTTGTATGTGTTCTTGTACATGCTTTCTTGGCTCAGGTCATCACTGAAAAGTGTATTTGGAGTGGTTCACCTACTGGGTTAACAAATATAAAATAAAGACACACACACACATACACACACACACACACACACACACACACACAGATAACTAGCTAGTTAGATATATGTAAATGCTGGTTGCTAATCAGCACTGCAAGCTACGTATCCTGATTCACTGGCTTGCAACAATGCACAGCAACTAAACATAAAAACAGATCAGAATTTTAAGATATGTTCATAGGTAAGTACTAGGATAACTGCCCTTGCAGGCCATTTTAAGCCTAACCAAGTCATTTTAAAAGCGAGAATCAAACTCTGTGCTTTGTGTTTGTGACGTAAACTCCTTAACCATTATGCCAACCTCAACCTCATGTGAGGAAGGATTTTGACATCTTCTGTGCACTGCAGCTATAGTGTTTATTTTTATTTCAATTATTAGAGCAGGTATTAGAACTGGACCTAAAATGAAAATATTGTCACAACCTGGATACAAATAAATAAATAAATAAAAAATTTTAAATTTTAAAATTCACAACTAGCTAATGAAATGAAACACAATAATAAAATATGCAGAAATAATAGTCAACAACTTCATAATAAAATATACATTCTATACAACTGAAACCTCAGATATATATTGAAATAAAATAAAATAAAATAAAATAAAATAAAATAAAAGCACAAGATATCCACTGGTTTAAACTATGCCATCATCAGCAAAGTATCATCTATTACTAATATTAGCAAATTAGCATAAAATGTTTAGCAAGTGCTTTGCATACATTATGTGAAATGGCAAATTTGCACTTGATAAGCAGTGTTTGAGGTTATTTACAGTCCCAGCTGCTATAAAAAATAAAGGCATACATTCTAAAGTCACCCTAAAGCTCTTTTTGACTCTCACTATTGAAATAGATTTTTTCATCTACTCCCCGGGCAAAACAAGGTTTGCAAGGTAGCAACATAATAATGTATACCAGAGAGAGAGAGAGATTTTAGTAATACGGTTTGCATAATGGGCTGTGTAGAGGTTTGTATTACTAGATGTAAACAACAGAACTATAACCTCCTATTAAAACATCCTACTGGTTGCACTGTGGAGACACAGACAGAGAGAAAGTGATGCAGTTCTTCATTTTCAGTAGAGCAGAGAGGTCAGTAAGTTCAAAAGATGTGAAGTAACTAATATCACAAGACATTTGTGGTGAAACTCATAGTCTTTCTATACTAAGTATATTATATTACACTACATGCATGAGTATAATAAATGCTGCTAATTTGTTAGCAGTAGTTTTTTGTATTAGTAATCTTTCTTCATTATGCACCTTAATTCTTCATTATGCACCCTAATTCTTCATTATGCACCCTATTATCCTTTGCTGCTTTCAGTGTGCAAAGAGTGACTGACTTAAGTAGTTTATAACAATGTGTTCAAAGAAGTCTTGAGTGGTGTATAATACCAGAAAATCCTTCTAAACCTTATTTTGAAGGGGCACATTATGTTCTGACAGTTTAGGTTACCTAACCATGTAGCTGCCGGCACCTGTAATAATCCTGTAGTGAAGCCATTTCAAAATGGTACTGATACCTCTATTTTATTTTTCTTCCTGGTATCAAAGCAACTGGAGTTAAAGTGCTAATTATTTTTTTTGAAATGTTCATATAGTTCTCCTAATGAAAATAGTAGGTTCTAATCTATTTAAAATGCTAGTGCTTTGCTGCATGTTTCTGTAAAATATGCAGTTGCTTGAAGAATTAGAAAATTACTTTGAAAACAGGAGGATTAAAATGTAGTAGTTTCTCTCCTAAAAAGGTAAACAGAATGGATATTTTGTTTCAAAAGGCATTCAGGTGGAAGCTTTAAACATGACTCATTGTCCTGATGAGAGGCGGAGACACTGTTGCTACAATCAGTCACAATACACAGAAACATTTACCGCCCAACATTTGTAAGACTCCACTTCTTCCAAAGGAAAATGCTGTGTTTCTGGAATTAAATCACTCTAAGCCACTAGCTACTTTCTTGAATTATGTGACACCCCGCTTGATAAGTTCAGGTGACAGTCATACTGTAATGTTCCTAGAGTTGTAATTTGCAAGAATACTTAAGAAGTTAATAAGCAGTTCATTTAATTGTCTTATATACATTTATGCAACTTTTTAAAAGAGCACCTTGATGCATAGCTCACCCCTTATCTTTGTCATCAGTGCTCCTCACTGTTCACTCGACCATCTTACGCCTTCTTCCATCAATGGATTTCATAGAGTAGTGTTTAAAAGGAGAAGGTGCAATTTTTGTATTGTTCATGTAATCAGCTTTTGAAGACAATTCATAATTCAGGCCATATTTTCATTTCTCATGTTGCGATATATTACAGAAGCATGTAAAAAGCTGCTGTGACATGTACCTGTTCACACATGAGTATAATCAATTATTGTTCATGTCAGAAATCAAAAAGATTTTCAAGTCCATTAATTGTTCAGTATTATCTAATGATATTGTTAGGGTTATCACCAGTGCATGTGGAAAAACATGTATGATTATTTCTGCTACTCATATAAGAAATGGATGACAATACTTAAAACATTTTGCAGGACAGTGACCATTCAGACTCACAGACACATGGTTCACACAGACTGCTTCTCTTGGTGTATAAAACGTACCCCTTTCATTTTCTTTATTAGCGTCTTCATACTGGAATAGCCTAGGGAAGGGTTACTTTTTCCTGAATAATGAGAAGGTAAATAAAGTACCCACCACAGCAAAGCAAAATATTTACTTAAATATGTTTTGGCTAGCATGGTACAAGCATACCATGTTTTGGTTAAAGTAGATGTATATAGCTTTAAAATAAATCATGAATCAGAATGAACGGGAATGTTATGAGATAAACCAGCAATACCTGTTACTTTGGGAGGTATTAACACATTTTTTTTTATTTAAGAAGCACCTCAAGGGAGTAAGGATAGCAATACCTTGATTTATAGATTCATAAATTCCTTGATAATCCGATGATATCAAGTGTTATGTACATTTACACCTTGCTAGTACCCTACCTCAGGCCAAACCTCCTTTCTCCAGATGGCCATACCAGTCAGTCTCAGCATACCTTTCTAGATACCCATCCAGTAATCTAGGTTATTTCTAAATGAAAGTAGTACGTTCAACTGCTTGACATTCCAAATAGATTTATTCTGGTGATTTGGGAGGTGCTAAGTGATAAACCTGCCCCTTTGCCATATTTTATTTATTCATTGGTAAAGATGAAGGAATATGTTTCTAGTTTTGGTGAAGATACTAGACTTCAGGACATGCAGAAGTTCCAGAACAGTTGTGTCTCTACTAGAGAGTAAGCTAGACAGAAATCCCTCTACAAAAAGTCTATATGATAACAAATAAAGGGACAGACATTCCATCCTCTCTTGGTGCCTGAAAGACTTTAGGCATGTGATCTTTTTGGTTAAAAACCTTTGAGGTCTTTCTAATTGTTTGATATGTTTATTGTGATTCATTCAAAAGGAGGTAAATGATTTCCTGACAACCACTGTCACATAATGGGACAAAAGTGAAGGAGTTGTCACCCCAAAATTGTTAGGTCCTCACCCACATTCTTGTTTTGCAGTGTATTTTGTTTACATAGTATAACGAGGGAAGGAGTTGTTTACCAACATGATGATAACTACACTTTTTAGCATTTAGTTTGAGCCATTTTAGTACAGCAAAAGTTTGCTAAGAAGAGTTCATACTGAAGGGTGTGGATGTCAGAAAGTGACTTAACAACAACCCCCAGTTTGCAGTTGTCTGTAAACCTTGTTAGCAAGTGGTCTTAATTTTCTTCTTGGAGATCTGAAAAAATAGTTGCCAAAAAGAAGAAGTCCCAGTAGCAAACCCTTGGGTCACTGTTGGTAACTTTTATATATTTTCTGATGAGGATCCTGTAACTTGGACTGTGTGGGTTCTAACTTTCAGTTAGTTTGCTATCCATATTACCAATATAGGCTAATTCTTAAAGCATTTACCATCTGTGTGATGCCAGCATAAAGAATGCTGTTGAAAGCTTTGGCCATGTCAACATATGCTATATGCACTGCATACTCACCATATTCAGCCGCTGTAACCCTTTTGAAGACATTTATCAGATACAGTGGACATGATCTACCCTTCACAAAGCCAAACTTTTCAGTGTCAGGTCTAATAATATGCTTGATATAGCAATGTATTTGGTCAGATATAATAGAAGAGATTAGTGAGACTGATTGGTCTGTAATTACCCAGGTTAGTTATAAGGCCACTTTTATGCAGGGTTATACCCACTGCAGTGCTCCAGGTTAGGTTAAACAGTATGAGTGCATCTGTGAGGGTATGTTTAACAGTATTAATTAAGAAACCGTCTATATTGTCAGGTCTCATACAGGAAGAATTATTTTGGCCTTCTAAAAAGTCCTATGCTCACATATAATGGATTTGTATTTAACAGTAATAATTCCATCTGTGAGAAGTTTAATCACCTGATAAATCTTGAGGCTTCCCTCCACCAAAAACTTGCCTTGTGAGCTTCATGCACTTCCAGCACAATCATTGATCAAACCAGTTATTATGATCATGTTCAGCAAATGAATGATCTTTAAAGATAATTGGGGACTAAGGGATTCATATATTTTATTTCTTTGGAGTGAAGTCTCAGGGATGAAGTTGTCACTACATTTCTTAGCAAAGATATTGGCAATGTCTATTGGGTCAGAATAAGAGACATCTTTATGAACACATTCAGACCAATGTAAGGTATTGTTTCTTAGTTTTCTGCCATGGCTAAATACGGACTTATAATTATCTTTGGCTTCAGAAGCCAGCCTAAGTTGGGGTCTATATTATAACATCAAAGTCTAAAAACATCGAATGTTATAATATCGACCCCATTCAATCGAAACACCAGAAAACCGAACAGTCAGAATAGCGAATTTTTTCCCAGGGAAAAAATTTGCTGTTCCGACAAACATACACACAACTCAAGCACACCAAAATAAATAATCCACACACATACATTTCACGAAACCCTACACTAAACCAGACATACACCACTAGCTACCCACTTACGTTAACCCAACCCTAACCCTAAGGTCCCTAACTATCGCACACTCACCTTACCTGGTCCCTAACCCTAACTCACCTACCCCACCTTAACCATCATGTCCACACAATCGCACATTTACCTGACCCGCGCCCTAACCCTAACTCACCTAACCCATGCCCAATTGCATACTCACCTTCATTTGCACAATTACCTTAACCCGGTCCATAACCTTCACTCCACAGTTGAGGAAATAGCAAAGGAAAGTATTCGGTGTTCTGCAGCTTCGCTATTTCAACCGTTCGCTCTACTGGGTTTGATATTATAACATTCGAAGTTTTTGAACTTCAGTGTTATAATATAGACCCCCTAAGTTCATGGTCTCTTTTTTGGATCTGATAGTGTTTTTCAGTATTTCATTTTTCTTTTTTGTAATATTTTTATGTTATCCTTGGGAAGAAGGTTTTTAATCTACTGTATAATTTAAGTTGCTTTTTTCTTTGGTTGTACTGTTTATTTATTTATGGCAGTGGGCTCACCTACTGATTTGTTTTTTTCAATTTCCCATGATTTGGTTCTAACAGGGGCTATTAGCTCTATGTACTTACGTAAATAGGTTTTGAATTCCTTCGTGTTGTGTCAAGGTTGTGAGAGGTGCAGTCATAAGCAAATTTTGATATTTCATTACATAGTAGGATAAGGTTGGCATATTTGTAGTCCTTTAATTTGGTGGAGTTTCTGTAGGGGCTTCTGAGAGTTTAAAAGAGAACGTCAGATGTTTGTGGTCAGACTTCACTGGGGAAGGAGAGAAAAGAGCAGAAGTGCATGAGGTGGCTATATTTGTAAGAATCAGGTCAGAAATAATGCCAACAGCTCAATTTAATTGTTATTTATTAAGACTAGGCATTTTGGGGCATATCCTACATTGGCGATATAGGTGTCCCAGTATACTGAAAGGTATTTAAAATCTACCCAGATTTTGGAGTTTTTGATAGTGGAGAGATCACTGAGAACACTAACAAATCTTTTGCAGTCATCAGGGAACACAGAAAGTGTTTTGCAACAAGCTATTAGTTGACAATTAAGCCTCTATAGAGTAATATTTAGTTCAATGAGCTCTGTTTGTGGGTCATTAAAGATTTGCCTGTAGGTAACATGTTCCTTGAGAAATATGGAGACTCTCATACAGTTGTCATCAGTTCTAAAGGACTGAAAAGTGCAAAACCAATGTACAGAGAGAGTCCTGTCTTTATATTTAAACCAAGTCCCAGTAACTGCACAAACATTGGAGTTTTCCAAATGCAGGCATGCCTTAAGATCAAGCAATTTATTATTTAGTCTTCTGGGCTTGAAGAAAGCCACATCAGTGTGTTCCAGTTTTGTAACTTATATGTTAGAGAGAATGCCCATCAACCATACTCTGCCTAAAATAGGCACTGTAGGGTAGGAAAGATTTTACCCAGTATGTAGAAATCTTGAAATGAGAGGTGCAGGCCATCTTTACTGAAGCAAGCTGGACTGTTGAACATTTCATTCCATGTTGACACATACTGGATCCCCCCCGGCATGACACCACCTATTTAAGCAATTATTGAAGACAATTTCCTTTTTTGCAGCCAGGCATCATTCAAGGTAATGGATGGTATCAGCTTAGGGCTATTATCTTACCTGTATTTGTATTATGCATGGAAAATCCAAACATGTCTCTGTGAATATTCCTCAGGTTTCATGCCCACATGTACCACTACCATGTTGTGGTCATATTTGTCAAACATTATGGCACTTAGGGCCCTTATACATCAGACATCCGGGTTACTAAAAGACAACTCAGTGAAAACCCTTTCCTTGCACTGCCTTATGAGTGATCAGTCAGTGTGTCTGACAACAGTCACTTATCACTAAAATATTTCTGTTGAATACTGTTGTTCAGAGTGGTAGATTTGGAGTGTTTTTGCTCAGGCTAACTCTATACAGTAGGTATCTATGAGATGGATGAATAACTTAATTTGTGCGGAGACATAATCTTGTATTTCTAGGAGGCTTTGGGAAGGATTCTTTTGCAGTTTTACCATAAAGCATTTTTCTTTGTTTTGTGAAGGATTGTGTTGGAGCTGTATGATGCTGAGGGGAAGCCTCCAAATGAATTATGTATTTATACCTCTCATAGGTGGAATTATTAATGTCAGTAAAAGTCCATTATCAGTGAGAATTAGACAATCTGTACACTGTCTTAGGAGACCTAGTGTTAACAATCTGTCTATAGAGGTGAATCAAGCAGGCTGATCTTCCATTGTGTCCAGGGCTTAGGGATTTAGACTAGTAAAGTGAATACAGAAGAGGTTGTATGTATTTATGGTGGAATATACAAAATATACAGAAGGCTCAACAGTGGTTGGTATTCTTGTCCCAAATGTTGCAGATTTTAAAAGTAAAATGGCATAACGGGGACTGATAGTTCTACGTATTGCATTATGCATTAAGCAGGGTAGAAGGAAGCTATATTACAGAGGGTATCTCAGGCTTTAACAATCAAAAGGAAGGAACTTCCCAATTTCTTTTCTAGTTTTCACTATTATGAACAGATGAGATGGGACAGAAAGGAGCTTTCAAATACAGATTTGTAGTAAGGGCAGGCAACTCGAGCCACCAAGTTTAAAACAGGAACATGAATTGGCTTGGTGGACACTCAATATTCTGGATCTATGGAATGTAATGGGAGGGCAAATGCATTTAAATAGCTTAAGAAATAGACTTCACAAAATGATACTGTTGTGCTTGTTTGCTAACAACATGGAAGAGGAGAGGGAAGGAATGTTGTAGTCCAGTTAACATAAGGGGTAGAGAACACCACTCAATTTAAGAACACAACAAGAACAGGGTGGGAGAAGAATTCTTCATATACTTAGTTCTGCTATTGAATGTCCTGGAACTATTACTGACCAGCAGCAGGTTAAAAAAATGACAAACGTTTGAAAAAAAAAAACATTGGAACTCAACAGCCAATAGTAAATGCACTTATAACCTGCCTTAAAGTAATAATAACTCTCAAAACAGTCTGGCTCTCACTCCTCCCACAAGGAAAAAAAACAGCTAAACCACTTATATGGCAACAAGCAGTGCAGTTATTTACTAGAATTATTGAATATTGCATTAAAAGGCTATAAAACACTTTTCTAGATGTTGACTGGGCAGTATCATCAAAACATAGATTAAGATAATTTAATAATGAGATAAATCAGCTAAAGTAGATACAAACTGTTAAAAATAACTTAAAACAGATAACAAGAAAACAAATTAATAAAACAGATACAGACTGTTAAAATTAATTAGATATCAAAGAAATTAATATTCTTCAGAAACTTAACTCTGTTGTTGAATGACTGGGAGCTATTACAAACCAAGAGCCTAACCACCAACCATCTCATACTGCAAATTAACAGTAATAACAAAAAATAAATTCAGTTTTATCTACCTCAGACCTTCTCTATTCATAACTTAAAAAAATGCAATCAAAATTATATAGGCTTCTTTGCAGTAGAACAGTTATAATGTGGTTAAGTGTTACCTAGCATGAATGATATTAAAAACTACAGTTGCCCTGTTGATTTGAATAGGGTTATGCTCGTACCCTACTTGTAAGTGGCATAAAACTAATGCATTCACACTGAGCCACCTTTTAAGTGCTTCTTTTATTTTTTGATTTACTTGTGACAATGAAATGCTAATTTGACATCTGTGGAAGTGTAGAAGGGGACTGCTGATATCACAGCTCTGTAGTGTTTTATAATGTATAGCTAACTGTATCTGCTTAGGCACCACTGAAATTCCTCTGACTACAGGTCAGATTTGGTTATGGCCAGTTCCTTTTAATCTAACATAGAATTTTTGGGGAGATTTATCCTATTGCTACCTCACAAAGAGGACCCTAGGCCTTAAACAGTTGTACTATATTGACAGACTCAAAAAACTATTCTCTGTCTCATATCGAGTACTTAGAGATGATCTCTGCTTGAAGAAATCCCAATCTCTCCGCACCACACACTCCAGTGACCTCAACCTCATTACCAAAATCAACAGAACATTCTGGAGGGACAGGTTCATAACCCAGAGACTGTCCATGCTATGGAATAGACTTCCCATACATGTCAAGCAGAGCACTTCACTGACCCTCTTCAAGAGAAATCTTGATGAGTGGATGGGAAATAGAATATTAACCCCAGGGATCACTCCAGTGGCTTTACTTGACAGTGGCACTGGGAACTAAGGTTGGGTGGCACAATGCCAGGGTAATCCTATGGACTAGGTTTGTAAAGGCTCCAGGGCCATTAGCCTAGTACACACCTATGAACCTATGAACAAGGAGTGTAAAAGAAATATTTTTGTGAGAAATAAAATTGGCTGTGTACATATTATCAGTTCTCCAAATAACTTAGATCATGCACGGTAATGGTTATTCTTTAAGTCTTTTGTTAGCACACAAACTAAAGTTAAGAACTGGGCTACACTATCAGCCACTTCTAGTCTCTAGCTGGGCCCTAAATGAGGTTATCCGTAATAAGTTGTAACATCTACAGTGTACCAATAATATACTTATAGGATATTTTATCTTGCAAGGAGCCTAAGAATAATATACTCCCTCAGAACTATCCCCAGTTAATTATGACTGCCTACCAGAACAAACCGAAGTACTGAAATCACTCTGTACTGGACTGTATTTGTACTAATTAAGTTAAGTTCCAAAGACATGCATCTGGAGCATTTCTCCCCGGGCCTCTGCTGAAAACAGGCTCTGTGGAACCTAGTCGGATTTTCCCGGTCAACAAATCATAAATAAAAAAAATAAAAAATAAAAAAAAGTAAATTAAGGTGGTAAAGAAATTCAGCTGCAAGTCATAACTGAAGCCATGGTATTCTTTTTACAAAGTTTGGCTTGGCAGAAGCACAAGAGAATTAATTCCTATTTTTGTATTATGTACTTTTTTACCTCTTTTCAAACTTTTTAGGAATGTTATTTCTCAAATGCTTATTTGGAATTGAGGCTTATTAAAGCAATCTTAATGAAAGCCATTTTTGTGGGTAGTTACTTAGGCAAATTCTGCTTTCAGTACTTTCCCCAATACCATACTTAACCTCTCAGCATAACAAATTTGGACAAAGCCATAAATACTAATGGGACAAACAGCTCAAAATAGTGAAAATGTTTAAATAGTGCTCTTATAAACTTAGAAAGTCAATAGATAACAGGTGTTGCATTCGCATGTATTTTCTGAAGGGTATGAAGTCTGGAAATTAAATATTTGCCATTATTTCTTTACTTCAGTCCTCAATGATTTGCCAGAAAACCAAAAGATTTTATGACAGACCAAAAGTATGAGGCAAAAATCTGTACATTCTGCAAAAAAATCTGTGCAGTTGTGAGATATGCTCAATAAACAGATAATTTCACAGATCTGTATAGAATCAGAATTGGCAGGAAGACGGACAAGTTAGTTAAGTGCCGCATACACCTGCTGAGGATGGGTACAAGCTTGTTCCTCCTGAGAAAAGTAATAGGAAAAAAGGATAACACTGGTGTCTGTCCTTAGATTATGCATGAAACAGAGTATTGTAGATGTAACATATATGTTGAATGCTGTAAAGCTATCTTTGCAGTAACAATTTATCAGAAAAGCCAAGACCACTAGTTGTGTTTAAATGCCTACATGGTACTTATTGACTGCTGTGTAAAGTAAACATCAATAGGTCATGTATTAGGTTTTTTAGCCTTCTCATCAACATTTTAAGAACAAAGCAAATGCATGTGTGTGTGTGTGTGTGTGTGTGTGTGTGTGTGTGTGTGTGTGTGTGTGTGTGTGTGTGTGTGTGTGTGTGTGTGTGTGTGTGTGTGTGTGTGTGTGTGTGTGTGTGTGTGTGTGTGTGTGTGTGTGTGCGTGTTTAGTAGCTATGCTGTGGTCCTTTTTCCCCAAGAAAAAGTGACATTGTTTTCCATAGCAAATCATGTAATACCCACCCAGCTAAGCTTCAGTGCAGACTTGTGTAGAAACAGTATTAAAACAACTAAGCTTCAGTGCAGATTATGTGTATTAACAGTATTAAAACATCTGAGATTTCTTTGAGGAAAGAGCAGAACAGCAATCAGGGTCAGTGAGTTTTCTACAGGGGCCCATCCTAATGATCTCAGTATCAATGATAGTAGATATTCTTGCTACATTTCCACTCTCTTGTTGTTTGATTAAAAGGGATTCTCTTTGAACAATGCAATACTTTATGGCTGATCTTATCCAGTATTTAAAAAGATCTAAAAGTTTTTGAAAGTTCTTTTTGTTATACTGGGGTTAGTCATTAATTCCCTGGTGCACATTTGAATTGCATATGTGTAATTTGTGTTCTTCTCATCTGCAGCTGTAGACAAGTCATCTGTCGGTCACTTCTGCAAGATAAAGAAAACTGTGATATATGTGCCTTTTATTATTCACACTGACTGCGGGAAGTCTTTTGTTTTATGACATGAGGTAACACTTGTTCATCTACTGTAACCACATGCTTGACCACAATAATTTAAATAGTAATTTTGAATTCCCGAGGTGCAGTGTAACTGGTTTTCCCATAAATGCAGAAAAAAATAACATAATAACTTCTCTAGGTTTTCAGTAATTTCCTAATGATATCTATGTGCCTATATGTATATGTAAATGTATAGGCATATGTATAAATATGTGTGTCTGTATCTCTCTCTGTATATATATATATATATATATAATCAGGGGCCAAGCCACCCTGCATGCCACAACCCCTGCTACTTAAATATATCAACTCTGAGATTTCACTTAGTGTAGTGATATATTTAAGTTTCAGGGGGTATGGGGGGCACAGGAGGGCTTGCCCCCCTTTTTATAGTTGAAAGGTAATATGTTTCTGTATGTACTTGTCCTGGAATTCCTGCTTTTGTTGTATATGTATATGTATATATACATGTAAACACGCATGTATATATATATATATATATATATATATATATATATATATATATATATATATATATACATTCACACACACACACACACACACACACACACACACACACACATATATGTTGTTTTATATATATATATATATATATATATATATATATATATATATATATATATATATATATATGGTGTCTGCCGTGGTGCAGTGGCTAACGTTGTCACCTCACTACAAGAGATTCTCTGGTTTGATTCTCGGCTGGGGTGCCTTCTGTGCAGAGTCTTCATATCCTTCCTGTGATCATGTGGGTTTTATCTGGGTGATCCAGTTTCCTTCCACATTCCAAAGACATGCAGTACGTGGATTGGACACTCTAAATTAGCCATAGGTGCGAGTATGTGTGCGAGTGAGTGGTACGAATGAACTATCAAGGCAGGGCTAGCCACCTGGTGGTGTAAACCTTGGCTCGAGATGATTGTCACTACTAAAGTGCCACCCCGATCCCATGTGAAAAATGGGAAAAGGGATTGAGGATGGATGGATGGAAGCACACACACACACACACACACACACACACACACACACACACACACACACACACACACACACACACACACACACACACACACACTGTGTGTGTGTGTGTGTATGTATATATATATATATATATATTGATATATATACATATATGGGATCACTACTAAGTGCCGAATACTTACAATACCAAAGACCAGAATTCCGAGACCAGATACCCGAAAGACGAGAAGACCGGATATCCAGAAGTGCGAATTTCAAAATCGTGAAGTACGGAGATGTCAGGAGGTTAGGTAAGTATTGATGTTTGGTTGTGTTGGTTAGGGGCTTTAGTATGTGTTTAAGTGTGTGTTGTGACTGTGATGTGTGTGTGTGTATGGGGGGAATATAGGTGTGTGGTGGTGTTTGCATGTGTTTGTCTGTATCGTGCGACCTTGGAGTTAGAATATTTAAGTAGGGGGATGTGGGGGGGGGTATGTGTATGTGTGTGGTGTATGTTTAATGTAGTATTCCGGATTTTAAATTTTGTGCTTCTGGTCTTCCGGTCTTCTCGTCTTTCGGGTATCTGGTCTCAGGATTCCGGTTTTCATTGTAAGTATTCGGGATTTAGTAGTGATTATATATATATATATATATATATATATATATATATATATACTGCGGTGGTGGTGCTGCGGTAGCATTGTTGCCTTACAGTTAGACGTTGCCCGTTCGATACTCAGTTAGAGCGTCTTCTGTGTGGTGAAATGCGTGAATGGGCATTCCTTCATTGAAGGTTGTGCATTAGGCCCGGCAAGCCAGCACATAAAAATCAACTGCCAATCATTAGCGGACCAGACACACACACACACACACACACACACACACACACACACACACACACACACACACACACACACACACATATATCCATATATGTTGTAGTTGTTGTATCTTTCGGCTTTTCCCGGTTAGGGGTCGCCACAGCGGAACTCCGGTCCGCTAATGACTGGCAGTAGATTTTTATGTACCGGCTTGCCAGGCCTGACGCACAACCTTCAATGAAGGTATGCCCATTCATGCATGTCTCCACACAGAAGATGCTTTAGCTGAGAATCGAACAGGACAACGTCTTACTGTGAGATGACAACGCTACCGCAGCACCACCACCGCAGCTCATATATATATATATATATCTATATCTATATATATATATATATATATATATATATATATATCACACACACACACACACACACACACACACACACACACACACACACACACACACACACACACACATGCATATACATACATGCATTTATACATATATGTGTGTGCTGTGTCTGCATATCTGAAAACCTATCCATCCTTTCTTTGAAACAATAATTTCCAATGAACACCTGATTGTTCTAGGACTGCTGTATTTTATATGTGTCATCCTGGAGCTGGTTATACTAAGAAAGGGTGGTATGGGTTCAGCGCAGCCTTATGGGGGGGGGGTGAGAGGCTTCATTCTAAAATAAATCTGACTCAGAATTTAATATAAATATATGTACACAGTTTTGCTGTTATTATGACAAGGTTGTTTATGTACAATATGTGAACTTCAGGCACCCCAAGATAACCCATATGCTATATTCATATAACAAAAATGCAGGACTAGATGCTAACATTGTTATTTGAGATTATACATAGCACATCAATCAGCTGCCTGATACAAAATGACTTTGTACTTAGATAAGGAATTAAAAGCACTAATCACAACAGTGATGCAAACTATGTATGCACAATGTTGCAATCACTGTCATTGAATGTTATCTGTTTAAGTGTTCTTGGACTAAAACATTTGCTGTAATTGTCATGGAATTTTAATTAATTAATTTAAGGAAAATAGAAAAGTATATATTGGTTGTTATTGCTATGTATGACTTAGATCTGATGAAGCTCTAACAAGGGCAAAAGTGCTCATCTCTTATTTTAACTTAAAAAAAATTCAAACAAGCAATGCCTACTTGAATCCTGTTTTCTTATTTTTGGTATGAATGCAAATGATCTTCATCATGGATCTTACATAAAAAGTTTTGACAATTGTTAAGTTTATATATATAGGTCCTTATCTAAACACTGAATGCTCACAACAGTGTATGTTATAACATCAAAAACCTGGAACATTGAACAAGAAATACCTTATTTTACTCCTTTTCCCACTGTAGTGCGATCTCAGAGCATGTATATATAATTTGGAGTTGTGGAGGAGTAGCCCTCCATGTGGGGGGCACAGGGGGCTTTCCTCCTGCAAGAAAACAGATTTTGTGCATCTTGTTAAGGTTTCAATGTTATAATGTTAACTGTTTAGAGATCAAATTATATGTGTGCATATGTTTACAGATTTGCTGGTAAGTACAAGGCTAGCTGTCCTTGTGGACCATTTTAATCCTAGCCAATTTCCCTTTGTGAGAATTAAACCCCAGTACCTTTTGTCTATGAGGTAAACACCTTAATTGTTATAGCAACCCCCAACACCCCTAAAAAATTGGATACTCTTGGATTTGAACCAGTACATCGGCAAACATTTCTGTCAAACTGCTTAACCAGTTGGGTTAAGGGGCACACTTCCTTGATCAAAATGTAAGAATTATTGAACACAGCAACATGTTTAAATTTGCTGATTTCATTGACAGTGATAACCTCAAACTTGATCATTTAATTGCAAAAAAAAAAAAAAAAAAAAACAAGAGCTGTGCATCTATCCCAGTTAAAGGGCAAAGACTGACTAGCAATGTTTGATTTGAGAGGGAAAATTGTCACAAATAGAGTACTGCCTTACTTTGTGGCACTTATTCACATATTTTTAGATTATCAGTACTCACTTTACCCTAATATTATTGTCGATTAGGATGAAGTGGGAAAGTTAGTATTTCTCAATGCAAAATTCAATGCTTTACACACATTTTAATGCTTTGAACACAGATCCAATGAATTGAACCATCTCTTTCTCAAAAACTGATTACCTGCCTATGGACTTCTACAAGAGTGCAACAGTTAATTATAAATTAAAGTTCTTGCACATGACCGGATAAGACCCCACTCAATTTGTGTGGTGGCAAAATAAAGTACTCACATTTTCTACATGTGGAGGGCAGTTTGTGCTAGTTGCTTCAACCAGAATATCATTAGTGTTGCTGCCAGAGAAAAGTTCCTTTTCCAAGCGATCATTTGTTTAGTAAGTCTAAAGAGACACTAAGGCAGAATGATACCAAAAACACAAGTTTATTTATAAAAAGAGTGAAAAAGTACCTGTCTTGGCTTTCCCAAATAACTATCCTTCCAGTTTACAATATTTAGTTTATGTTGAAGCAAAATTTGCAGTACATAAAGGTATCTCCACCTCACAAGAACAGTGTCATGCAGCCCTTCCACCAGGACAGACTCTTTGCACACAAGTCCCTGCTGCATGACCTATTAAGCTTTTTTTTTAGCTTCAGAAATAGAAGAAATCTTCAACAGAGTTGGCCTCAGGCCACATCTACAGGAGCCCGAAATGGGCTGTTGAACTCTAAAGTCATGATTCTTTGGGTAACCCCCCTGCTTTACCTCACACTAGACCTCCACTTAAGGAATATACTTCAGGGTTTACTGTTTAGTTATTTATTTATTTGCTTGTTTTTTGTTAACCAGAGTAGATTACTGATCCAAGTGAACCATATTCAGGCTCAGCTCAGTTTTCACACGGCCACCTCTTTTTCTTACATCACAGCCCAGGCTATTACTTTGTCATTAGGTGGCTAATACAAACAATACTGTGAGACTTTTTTCCAGCACAAACTACAGCAACACTTCTAAAGGCTTATACGATTTCCTTATATAAGATGTCATAACTACTTCGATTTTAGCACAAAACCATTGGTTTTAGGCTCAGAATGATGGATTATAGGACCTTGACAACCTGTCAGCAATTCTATTAGCTAGTAAGGAACTACTGTTCACTGTGTACAGGAAAGGTTGAAGGGATAATGCCCATCAACAACTTTGAATTGAGATCTAGCTGCTTAATTTGCCATTGTACTGGGACATAATCAGTTGCTACATTGAAATTTCTACCTAAGAAGCAATACTTTATGGAATAAAAGGTTCATGATACTACTAAACACACTCTTGAATGGGGCCGAATATCTTTTTCAGCATTAGTTATACAGCAGACATGGTACTCTTCACCTGGAATATCATATCTGGGGACAGCACTGCTCCCGAACCTACCTCTGATATATCAGTATACAGGGTAAATTCTTTAACAGATCCAGGAATCACTAATACTGGTTTAGAACATGATAATTTTTATAGAGCTTTAAATGTTCTGTCTCACGAGACAATTGCACCTTGACAGGAACTTTTCTTTTTGTGAGACCAATCAAAGGAAATGCAATGGTTGCAAAATTGGATACATATTTTCTGTAGTATCCAGACTGCCCATGGAAAACTTTAACTTGTCTGCTAATGAAAGGCATAGGTTTATTCTTTATGGCATTTATTTTGCCTTGCTGTTGTCGTGCCATCCCTCTTTCCATACAATATCTTAAATAGTTGGCTTTCACCAGTCCCAATTTGCTTTTCTTAGCATTCATAGTCAAGCCTGTATAGCCTCTAACACAGCCTGCACATTGGGTGAGTGAGACCCTTAGTCCTCTGTGTGGAGGACCACATCATCAGGTATGCAGCAAAATAGTGACTGTGACTATAGCTCAAATACTTTGTCTATTAATCTCTGAAAGCTGGATGGAGATCCATGCAGGTCAAATGGTAGTACTATGTACTGTAATAAACCATATGGGGTTACAACCACAGTTTTTTTTTTTAGCAGTAGAGGGAGCAGTACTTGCCAGTACATCTTTATAATGTCCAATGCTGTTAAGTATTTGGCGTTTCCTAGGTTCTCTGTCGACTCATCAGTTCTGAGTATGGGATAGCTATCAAACCATGAAATGTTGTTAATTTTCCTAAAGTTATTACAGAAATGAATATTGACAACAAATTTAGTAATTTATTAACTACCACTAGTGGGCTAAACTTTGTGAGACTTCTATCACACCTAGTTTAAACATTTTCTGAACTTCTTTTTTTACCGTTTCTTAGACTCTGGCACTCAGTAATGGCTCTTTCTAACTTCATTCCCTGTGCTGTCTTTATATTATGTTCTATCAGTGTGATTCTGACAGGCATACCTGACAATATAAAGTCCATCACATTCAGTAGAAACGTCTGAAAAGAACTGAAGTAATGTCTCTTTTTAAATAATTCCATTTACTTTTCCATATCTCGTTCTTTCTTATTTCTACCACATTTTTAAGTACTTACTAACTATTCCTTCTGAAGAATTTTTGTTTCCGTAATAATTTTTGAATAATTTCCAGTACTGATTCCTTAAATTCTCTTTTTAACAGATGAGCGAGAAAGTGCCAGTTTCTCATTTGTAGTTCATTACCCTGCATCTTTATCTTAGTTTTTTATTAGCATGTGATATGATATAGCTGTTGAATAGTCTCAAACCATTCAATTAAATACACACATTCCTGTGAAATATAATTTCTGACCCAGTTATTGTATCTTGGAGAATAATATATCAATTCCATCTGAGCTGCTACTACTAAATTCACATCCTATTTGCCATATATTGTCTTATATGTCTTCATAAATCTTCTTTCTTTTGTTATACTTTTACTTCTAGGTCTCCTGATAAGTTTGTGTTTGGGGTCTGGGAACAGTGTGGTCATTATTTCTTTAATTTTATTCACATCAAACCTCAGTACATATGGCTGGTATAGTTTGTGTGAGTCTGGGGGCAGTGTGATCATTATTTCTTTAACTTCCCTCACAGTCATACCTCAGAGGTATACACAGAAGGTCACTATAAAGGTCACTATAGTTTTATTTCTAGGGGAGTGTACTTTGTAGGACAAACAAGCTGGAAACGCTGTAATTATTTCATTCACTTTACTCACAATTGAACATCAGACATGAATACAGGTGGCTGTCCCTTGAGGTTAGAAGTAAGCTTTGCATATATGACCGGCAGGAGCAAGTTAATATATATTATTGTGCTCTGTTTGGTCTTCAGTTTTATTCCCTGTCTGACATCAGTGGTGTGCACAGAAGGTGGGTATATTTCAATGGTAGGGGAGAGGAATCATGCTGTTTAGATGTGGTACAGTAACAACTTAGAACCTATGACTGTGGCAATTTGTCCTTTCACTCTCATCCCAATCAAAAACATGAGAAGAGGTACAAAGAAAGTGACTATGTTTTCTTTTTGGAAGGAGCAGGGAGGCAGGTGTTATTCCCAGATAAAAATTATACATGGCCTTGCAACTATTTGTTTTCTCATCTTATTGGTAACAACAATTTAGTCACCTTTGAGCACTTGAGCTTTTGGTATAGCTTATTTCTTTCTTAACAGACAAAAATAAGACTGAATTTCTTTCCTTACTTGTGATGTTTGTTCATGCCATCATTGATTAAAAAGAATGAACAATATGTTCTAAAATGCACATCAGAGTGTCTAGAGCTCTGTAGCTTCTGAGGCTCACTGGACCCCCAGACTCCCAACTTAATTTACTTGTTTCTTATACAATATTACATGGCATTCCTGGGTATCTGTGGTGTACTGAAATGGAGAAAGAAAAGGAGGAAGGAAAAAGCCAAATAATATGACAAACTATGAGAAAATAAGAAATGAGCAATCTGGATATTGTGGACAGGACAGGATGGGTGGAAAGGAGGAACTGCAATGGCTGGGGGGCCATGGAATGCTTTACCTAGGGCTCTATTTCACCTAAGGCTGTCCCCACACATGAGGGGTCCCTTGAGAAGGGTAATCATGGTGCTAGAGTCTAGCAGAGCTTGAACTACTTTCCCTTCCAAAAATACAGCAAATTTCACTAACTTGGTTATAACCAATGATATAATGCCAACTTAGTTATTCTAGCTGCAGTCATATCACAGCCCTTTGGAACAACTTCATTTGTAGCATGCATGTCAGTTTTCACACTTCTGTTACTAGCATTCTATTCAGTATTATGGAATAGAATTTTAATAATTTATTTATTTATTTATTTATTTTATTTTATATTTGTTGAATTTGTTGTATTTGTTTAATAAGTTAAACATTACTTGTTACTTTTTGTTTCACAGCAGATAGCATGTTTCTTATTGTAAATTTAGACGTAGAATTATCAAACTCAATTTTAAATAATGTGTAATTAACAAATAAGCATTTTACTAAACTTGTCCAGTTCCTTTGAATCACTTTACAACATACACTTTCTTATAACGATAACTGGCAAAACTTTTCTAAATCTATTCACCCCTAAAATTTCTAATATTTTTATTTTACTGTTAATACAAGGTTATAACCACAGTTTTAAAGTATGTTTTTGGTAATGCATCTGTGCTTTTACAATTAGTCAGCATTAAAAGGCCAGTTATAAAGTTAATGGCTTACACTTTGTTTTCCAACCCTAGCTCAGTCCCTTCTTAAGCTTTTCAAATGTATGTGTATGTTTCTAATACCTCTCCTGTCAGCTGTGGCTTCATAGGTTCATAGATTAGTACTAAGCTAACTGCCCTTGCGAGCCATTTTAAGCCTAGCAAATTATCCCTTGTGAGATTCAAACCCTGCACCTTGTGTTTGTAAGGCAAACACCTTAACCATTAGGCCACCCTCCCAACCCATAGCATAGGAGTTGCATAGGAGTTTTGTTCATTTTGAGCTGTCATTATTTTCCTGATTTGTATAACATTCAAATGTCACTAGATATAATTCCAGGTTGTACTCTTCTTTACTTATGTCAAGAAACATATCATTGCAGAACTCTTTTATGCAGACATTGATAACTTAACAGATCTAGACCCCAAACAATTTGGTTTGTGACGGTAGGCTGTGTCTTCTGAACTCAGCTAACTTCTTAGAAAAAGTTCCATAAGCTATAGACAGTGATGCATGTCACTTATCTGGACCTGGTCAAGGCTTTTCACACTATTCCCAATGCTGGTATTACTGAAAAATTAAACTAACTTAATACAAACCACTTTTTGTCTGCAGGATTCCAAATTGACTATCCAACAGCTCAGACGTTGTGAAAGATGCTGATAACCTCTCTGAATATAAAATTGTAAATATTGGGCTACCACAGGAATAAGGGCTAGGACCGTTTTAGTTTGGTATTTATTTTACAGATATATGAAATTTAAATTTTATGTTGATCATTTTAAAGTATTTTTTGTAGTCTTGTGTTTTAAGGGAAGCATGGGATGAGTTGTCTAAAGGGTCAGTAAGTTTGTTCCTCACGTATTTTTCCTACATAATTTGCAAACTTAAGACTGTGAATAATTTTGGATAAAAATCACAGACTTAATAATCTGTTTAAATAAGAGGTACCACTTCATTATTACTTTTATTTAAAGTACATAAGGGTTATATTATTATGACAGCTACTAAGTAGGGCAGGATCAGCTCAAATGTCAGAGTCATGGGGTAAGGGATGTGAATTTAACATATATATCAATACAATACACCAGTGATGGTGAACCTTTTGGGTTCGGCTTGTCAAAAATTCGGAAAATGTCTAACTTGACTGTGCTGGTGTGTCACCCCCCCTGCTGTATAAATAAAACAGCATAGCTCTCAATACTTAAGAGATAAATCTCAACAAAATCAGGACAAATCTAGAAATAAAAGACATGGACAGTTTTAAACTACTAGTACTATTAATGCGAGACACTGACAAAAAAATGAATGTGAATTAATATACATTTTCTAAAGGAAATAAGTCTGCAAATCTAATTATTGTCATTATTAAGTGTAAAAAGTCCCCACTTTTAGGAGAGATTAAGAGGGACAGTTGAGAGGAATGTAAAACAGCACTTGCTTAGAAAAGCAGACTACTTGCCCTCTGCAGAAGTGTAATCACGAAGAGAAAACAATGTCAGCACTGCCCTTTGCAAACTCGATCGAGACAGTATATCGAAATAGATGTTGACATTAATATCTTCCTTACATTTACAGCAGTGTTGTTGAACTGGCTCCTGACAAAGAAATAATTCAATGCACTTCACACAAGCAACTGTAAAAGCAGTTTCTATGGTAACTTGGGTGTTGGTGAATGTTGGTGTGTCACCCAAAAGGTTGTGGCGTGTCACCTTTGACACGCGTGTCATTGGTTCACCATCACTGCAATACACTGTGTTTTACAGCACAATATACCACTCCCTTGCCTGATAAAAAGTATATATATATATATATATATATATATATATATATATATATATATATATAGTTAGAAAGCTTGTGAGGAAACTATTATTCTGTTATTTTTGTTTTACTTGGATCACTTGTCTGTGTACTTAATAAAGGATTTTCAACTGGAAACAGACTGTCTACCCTGCTTGGATTACTTTTGAATACTTAGTAATTCTGTATAATATTTCAAATTATATATTTTTATTATTTTTTGACTTAGGATGAGTTTAAGTTTGTTACTTCTACTACCATTATCTGATCTGATTAATGTACAGTGATTAACTAGATATATATATATGGATTGAAAATCTTCCACACACACAAGTGTTTTACACTGTTTTGTTTTTGGACCCGCTACACTTATTTAGTGGGTTGTTTGAGACTCCGGGGATACCCCATAGATTACTTGTTTTTATTTTACAGATATCCAAGCCAATTTCTGAGAGGTATGGTAGTCCAGTTTACAGACGACTATAAGGTGGAAATTGTTTTCTGCTCATCCATTAATAACAAGCTGCTACAGCAAGGACTAAAATGTGCATGTTACTGGTGTATGGAAAAATGTCTGAAGATACGTGCAAAAAGGACAGCACAGTACTGTTTGGCAAAAAGCTGTGTTATAAGTGGTACTCCTCTTCAGACAGATATGCTCATAGGTGACCTGGGTACTTACATGGTCATCTCTTTCTCTCAGTTTTCTCATGATTCTGCCATAGTCAGGAAACCCTTCTATCTGGCGCAGTTAATTTCTATGAGAATATCTTTAAGATCCAGAGAAGTCTTGTACTGTTCCTTTATCAGACCCATCATCAACTACAGTATCCCCTCTAGTATGTAGAAATCCAAGCATATTAATCACATTGTAACTAAGAAAATTAAGGGCCTTAATTCCTTCAACTATTCTACTAGATTAGCACAACTTTCCTTAAACGTAATACCTTAGTGGCTGCTCCATAATGAACCATGTCTCACTTTTTCAGCCACAAAAGCTACGATTCTTTTTTAACTCCTATTTCTTGGTAAACCCAGTGGGTTTGCAAATACTCTACTGATCTAAATCTCCACCAACAAATAAACAAGTCTCACTGGAGAAATAACTTCCTAACTCAACCTATTTTTGGCTTGTGGAATAAGTTACCACTGCAGGTCCAACAAAGTACACTTTGTCTACTGTTAAAGCTAGTCTTGATGATCGGATGGGTAGACACAAATTTACAACAGTGTTATCATATAAAGCCCTGCTGAATTTGATAGGTGAGCACTGTTAAGTGCTTGAAAAAAAGTGTCAAGAAGGTTTTAGTACTTCTACTTAAAGATGTATATAGCTAGGCATGTTATGGTTCCTGTGATCTTCTGGCAAGTATTGTTTCTATGTTCCTTAGCTTTATTGCAACTAACACATTTCTGGGAGTGGCTATTACATTTAGCGAGTCAAACCATTTGGGCAGCTGAACTCCACAGGCTTCAGTTTTGGAGTTTTACCTCTTGTTGAACCTCCAACTGAGGAACACACTTATGGTTTGCTACTGTCAGGCCACCTCTTTTTATACATCACAGCAATTGCAATTGCTTTATTATTATCTAGCTAATGCAGACAGTGCCTTGAGAATTTTATGCATGTGCATGTGTGTTGTGCGTGTGCGTGTGCGTGTGTGTGTGTGTGTGTGTGTGTGTGTGTGTGTGTGTGTGTGTGTGTGTGTGTGTGTGTGTGTGTGTGTGTGTGTGTGTGTGTGTGTGTGTGTGTGCTTGTGTGCTTGTGTGCATGTCTTCTGCCTTTACTGAAAGAAGTATATTTCTAAGAAATATTCTGGATGTCATAATATGTGAATTAACCAGATAATGATCCAAGAATGCTGCTAGTGTACCAGGATAATATTTTGTGTTTAGGGTGACCATTATAATATATATATTTTTTTATTTTTCAGATATGGTTTCTTTCAATCTTGTAAAAGAAGGAGATATAGTTAGAATTATTCACCATACATAGCCATAGCAGAGTTTTGAAATGCGTTGCATTGTCTGACAGTTAAATGATATATTTGTAGATAACATTTCATCATTAATTTCATTTGCATTCCTTTTGGGTATTCTCAGCCGAGCCCCTGTGTTTAATATCATAAATAATTTCAAAAACATGGCAGAAGACTTTGCATTTGATCTTGTAGTTATATAAATGTGTTAATAAAATTCTGTTTTAAATTAGATACTTGGTTTATTCAGTCTGTGAACTGCTTGTGTTCACAAATGATTCATGCAAAGATACATTTCTGCAATATATTAACTCAGGAGTTCAAAAATCACTATGATCACACAGATGACGGGCTACCTTTTAACAGACATAGAAGTTCTAGAAAAATAGACTGCTTGAGTTTCATCTTGAGCTCCTAATGAATGGCTTATGTAATCTGAAATACTGCATAAGCTATATTATAAGCCCATGTTGATAAAATAAAAGTTATTGCATCATTTCAATGTTATTTTGGCTTCTGACAGTGAATTAGCATTACTTTTATCCTTTTTGACTTCAATGAACTTAAGATAAAGTCATTCTCGTTTTGCACAGTCTTTAGATACAAAGTAAAAAAAAAAAATAAAAACCTCAACAATCACCAAGTTACTACTTTTAGGGCTGCTACGATATGGTGGGAGAGTGCAGTCTCAAAAAGTTTGACTGCATGGCTTTTTTTGATGTTGTCAGCATTTTTTCTGCAATACAGCACTTAATAATAATATCATCTGCAACTTTCCATGTATCCACACAATTCATGTCTCTCTTTACTTTTTTTTTATTTACAGTTTGCTTGTCAGGTAGGTGGGCTGCCCACAATGACCTTTTCAGCCATGACCAGGGCTCAAAATAGCTTCAGGAAAGCAAAGAATAACACAGAACAACAATATTTAGATACATCCACTTATATTATTGTAAAAATATAGTTTTATGCATGAATTATTACCACTTGTGCTTGACAGGAGTTACTTCACTGAAAACTAGATGTGCTATATAATGCCTAATTGCAATTACAAAACAGATACGGTATAAACACAATATGAGCAAATTTCAAAGGCAAACATAAAAATGTACATATTTCTGATTGTCATAGCTGCTTTGTAATAGTAATAAACTGATGTGGTATGTTAGTCTTTTTTATGTATTTTATTTTTACTGTGTCCTGGAAGCTGTTACACGTATATGCTTTGATAAGGTTTTGTTTTACTCAGCCTTTAAATGCTTTTATACTGACTTTTGTTTTCTAATTTCATCTGGCAAGTTGTTCCAGGTTGCTGGGGCAAGTCTATGAAAGATCTTTTTTCCAATGGTTTTACTAAAAGGTGAAGCAAATACAATACACAAATGAATATCCTTTCATCACAGCACTCCTAAAACCTTTTCTTATAGCACTTCTAAAACCTTTTCTCATAGCACTCCTAAACCTTTCCTCATAGCACTCCTAAAAACCTTTCCTCATACCACTCCTAAAGCCTTTCCTTATAGCTCTCCTAAAATATTTCCTCATACCACTCCTAATCTAAAACATTTATTTCCACAATAAGCTTTCTCTTCGTCACTTATACAGTCTTAATGCTCCTGTTAATAAATTAATTCTAGAACTGCAAACAGTTCTAAATGCCATCTGACCAGTAGTCTTTATGCACCCCAGCTGAGCCTGAAAATGGTCCAGATAGATCAATGCTTTACTCTGACCAATAAATAAGGTAAAAAATTAAATAAAAATAATAAATAAAGATATGACAGTCATTGTCATACACGTAATTCTGTAACTGAATCCCCTCAGATTGCATATTTCAATTTTATTTGCTTTATCTACTCTGTCTCTCACTTTTTTGATTATTTATCTGAGACCAGCATAACCCAGTTCATGTGCAGTTTTTGTGCTTATAATATTCTCTCTTCCAAATTCACTTTTATACAATGTTTTTTGTGCCCAAAGTAAAGTACCGCATTTGATACCTTTCTGCTCATCTCTCCAGCCTTGTTAAGTCCCTATTTAGATACATTCCTTATCAGAAGTTGTCCACACAAGTTATTTAATGAATTGGATAGATTAACCTTATCAAATGACAACTAAGTCAAATAAAAAAAATGACAAAAAAGCTGTAAACTCTTTATTAAAAGTGACATCTTAGAATTAACCTTTAGTGGTTTATAATACAAAACAACACTACAAATAAGGGAAATATAAACATTAGTAATATTTTGAGCTCTTTTTGTTGGATAAGATATCTTCAGAATGAATTGTTACTGGCTAAATCCTCTTCTTAAATACTAGTGACTGATAATCCACATAATTCATCTTTCCATTGTACCGCAGCTGAGAGGGTCCAAAACAGAACATATTGCTCTGAATTTAACACAAGGTTAAACAAGCTGGTATGTGAAGGAAGCATGGCACTTTTTGGACTAAGTTAGCTAAATATCATGATACTGATAGTGAAAATTTTCGGTTACAGACGAGATCTCATTTTATGACATCTCTTGTATCCCTATGGATCAAAGAAAGGAATATGCTAGAAAGTTTATAACAGTTTGATGGCTTAGTTCAGTGGAAGTTCATGCTTTATGAACATTACTAGAAATCATATTAAACTGTAATGTTTGTGTACAATGGGAAATATTATCAACACAAAAAGGTGTGTAGCTATGGATGCCTTAATGGTCCTGCACTTGCAGATTTAATATTAGAGTATTGCATTTTATACCAAATGGAACTGCTCATTTATGTTAAGTTTTATAAACTGTTTACTGCTGACATCTTTCTTATTTGGATGGGTTCAGGTTTTCAATTTGGAAATGTAATATTTTAAGGGATCAGTATTGTCTGTGTTAACCACAGTAGATAATGGGTTTATAAATGATATTAACATACTAAACAAGCTATTTTAGACAGGAAACACAGAATTATGTAATGAAGACAACATCACGAAGGACGCCTGGAGATAGGGAAGTAAAAAATCCTTTAATTTTGTTTGTTGTAGCTTGACAGCTGACTGTTCTACTTATTATAACTACCAATCATTTAGTGCAATTTTTTAACTTACTTTTCTCCTAGTTCTGGTAACAACAAAAGGATCATAGCTAGCAAATAGAAAATCATTTTAGGCAACCATGACTTTACCTGTGCTATTACAGAAGAAACTAGAGTTTATAATAAAGGGATGTTCAAATATGTAATTCTTGCCTGAAAAAAATATCAGTTAGTATCATAAAATCCTTTTGCAACGTTCCTTTTTGGAATTTGATCCTACTGTATGTATATTAATAAAGGACTATAGGACTAGTTTTCATTTTGACATATTTAAATAGAACCTTCAGAGCAAGAGAGCCTTACACCTGCAGTTCTATAGATCTGGTTTATAAAGTATGATCTTTTCTCTGTGACAGTTTTTATACTGGCAAAACCACCATAGAACTGTCATAACACACACACACACACACACACACACACACACACACACACACACACACACACACACACACACACAAGTGTGTGTATGTGTTATATATATATATATATATATATATATATATACATATATATATATATATATATATATAGGTCTACCTGATAACGCTGAAAGCTTGAAATGCCTACGAAAAGAAGACTGACACCAGAAGATCGACAATGAAGATGACCGACAGTTGAGAATCCTGATGCTGAGAACACCAACATGTCAAACGAGTGCTAGTGGGTAAGTATGCGGTAGTGACGGATGTCAGGGCTAGGGTGCGGGTAAGGTAAGTGTGCGATAGTGACGGTCTGTAGGGTTGGGGTGGGTTAAGTGAGTTAGGGTTAGGGCGCAGGTTAGGTGAGTGTGCGATAGTGACGGACCTTAGGGTTAGGGTTTGGGTTAAGGTTAGTGCATAGATAGTTGTGTATGTAAGGTTCAGTGTAGGTTTGGAAGGTTTTTGATGTGCTTGTGTTGTGTGTGTGCTTTTTGTGTTTGTGTTTCTGAACTTTCGGGTTTGTGGTGTCGGTGATTTCGTTGTCGGTGTTTTAGCGTGTCTGTGTTGTCAGGTAGACCCATATATATATATATATATATGTATATGTATATATATATATATATATATATATATATATATATATATATATATATATATATATATATATATATATATATATATATATATATATATATCTATCTATCTATATATATATATATATCTATATATATATATATATATATATATATATATATATATACATATATATATATATATATATATATATATAAAAGCACTTTTATATTATTTTACACTTTATAAAAGAAAAAATGTTTTCATAAAACATGGTGTGGTATGTCCAAGCTTTGTAACTTTTTTTTGTTATTAAAGAGCAAGTGAGCCTAGATAGTAGGGGAGATATATTATTAGTGTATTAGAAGCTCAATAAATTAAATGGCAGCTTAGGTTTCAAATGGTCCACCCCCTGGTCTTAATAAGCATATTAATATTAAATGTATTTTAAAGAAAAGACTATTTAAATAGATACAAGTAAAAATAATGACATACATGACTATAATCACTGTTAGCAATTCTTTAAAATATATTATGAAAATGTTGCTTTATAGAGCTTTACTGGCTCATTGGCCACTCAGCATGGAGCTTCACATGTTTTATGTGTGCATTAATTATTTTGAGATTTAATATTTCCTGTAGCCTTTATAAAATTTATGCTAACATTATCTATACATTTGTGGTAGAAGTATTTTCAGAAATTGCTCAGTTTCTCAGTATATCTCAGTTTTAAGTTTGCATCTCACTAAGACATTTTTAAAATTCCTTTAAACATGTTTTGCTACTTGATTGACTTTTCATTTGTGTGATATCATCATGCATTAGTACATAAGAGGAGGCTTTAGTTTTTGTCAGTTCATTCTATTTAAGTCATATGGAAGGGAAGACAAAAGTGCCAAACATTAATAAAGTTTTTGTTTCTCCTCTATGTGGTATGTTTTTTGTTTATATAGTTTGCATTTCACACATTAGTTATCAGTTTCTGAAACAGTCTACATAAAAGTAATCCAGCCAACACAGGGGAGTAGTACACATGATGGAGAGAATACACAGGGGAGTAGTACACATGATGGAGAAAATACACAGGGGAGTAGTACACATGATGGAGAGAATACACAGGGGAGTAGTACACATGATGGAGAGAAAACAAAGGGGAGTAGTACCCATGATGGAGAAAATACACAGGGGAGTAGTACACATGATGGAGAAAATACACAGGGGAGTAGTACACATGATGGAGAGAATACACAGGGGAGTAGTACACATGATGGAGAGAATACAAAGGGGAGTAGTACACATGATGGAGAGAATACACAGGGGAGTAGTACACATGATGGAGAAAATACACAGGGGAGTAGTACACATGATGGAGAGAATACACAGGGGAGTAGTACACATGATGGAGAGAATACACAGGGGAGTAGTACACATGATGGAGAGAATACACAGGGGAGTAGTACACATGATGGAGAGAATACACACGGGAGTAGTACACATGATGGAGAGAATACACAGGGGAGTAGTACACATGATGGATGATGGAGAGAATACACAGGGGAGTAGTACACATGATGGAGAAAATACACAGGGGAGTAGTACACATGATGGAGAGAATTCACAGGGGAGTAGTACACATGATGGAGAGAATACACAGGGGAGTAGTACACATGATGGAGAGAATACAAAGGGGAGTAGTACACATGATGGAGAGAATACACAGGGGAGTAGTACACATGATGGAGAGAATACACAGGGGTGTAGTACACATGATGGAGAGAATACACAGGGGAGTAGTACACATGATGGAGAAAATACACAGGGGAGTAGTACACATGATGGAGAGAATACACAGGGGAGTAGTACACATGATGGAGAGAATACACAGGGGAGCAGTACACATGATGGAGAGAATACACAGGGGAGTAGTACACATGATGGAGAGAATGAAAAATTATACCAGTTGTCTCTTAAATTGACTATGAACCACACAGTCAGATATGTTCATTCTCATTATTAAACAAACTTTGGGAACAGTTAGTAACAACATCTGGTGCTGAATGTATTCCACATGTGTTTGTCAAGCTGCTAACAGTTTTTTTTATAACAAACCTAGTAAACAAATCAGATCATAAAACACAGAAAAATAAATCAGTAGTTTCTTACAAGGTGTTACAGTCATATTAAATTTGTACAATTCTTAACTCATTAATCAAATCTAATCATTTCACTTTTTGCATAACATTAACATTGTACTTGTATACATTACAAACATTCTTATAAGCCTCTGCTTCATTTTTATATCTACTACTAAACTGCTTCCTGGTCTTACCATCATAACATCCTTCTGTATATTCTAAACCTGCTGTTAACGAAACAGTTCCTGAACATATATCTGTACCAACAGACCATGTCATGTTATATAGCTTTAAAAGTTTGCATTGGTTTTTGTACTCTGAGTATAAATTTAGTGTCCACAATATATATATTATATCTTCTTTTAACGTTTTTTATACCAGTACTAGTAACCTTAGTGCTCTCTTAAACTGTTTGCATCCAAGGATAAAATACTTACATCATCATGTTCCTCTGATATTCTCCTTTCAAGTTTTGGTAATTTGAATATTCCCTTCATATATTCAATTTATCCAGCTGTTAAAAAAAATCTGCTCTGCACTTCTGTAACATGCTCATCACAGACGATTTGAAATAAATAATGTCATCCATACTGTTAAGGGCTGCATTTTCTACTTTTCACCATCATTTTCATTATTTACACACGACTTTTCCCAATTTCTTTTCTGTCATTCACTTATCTTTTCCCATACGTCATTCTTTCGGCATCATCAAATATGTGTTCATATCTAAACTACAAGTGCCCTTCTTTTGTAGAGTTATTATAAAGAAGTTTTATGATCATTTTGCCCATTCCCCTACTCCCCACACTTTGCACATCTCTTTTTTGGATCCTCATTTACTAAGTGCAGTTCATTACCATGGGAAAAATGCTTTTAGGCTGATTCTAGTAATATATTATACCTGTTTTGGTTATTCACAAAAAGACTAGGCAAACAGCATAGTCTACCAACATTTTCATTTAGAGAAATTCGGTCTTTCTCCTGACAGTCTATATTCTTTCCTCTGTTTTTATTTCATATACAATTCAGAATTTAAATGCTTCTCAGCATCTATTAAGATTATATCACCAGGCCTCAGCTGAATGAATAGTTTATATTTTGTTAGTAAACTAAAATGAGTCATAGCTTCTAATATGTCTCACTGAGCTACAGTTTCATGAGGAACCAACCCGCCAAACCAAACTGGTTTGGAAATTAACTGACCAAAAAGTAAATCTAAACATTTTTTCACTGGGGTCTATCAGCTTAAAGCATGCAGACTTCCTACACTTTTCACTATTCTCACTATTCTTACTATTCTCACTATTGTCACTATTCTCACTGTTCTCACTATTCTCACTATTTTCACTATTCTCACTATTCTCACTGTTCTCACTATTCTCACTATTCTTACTATTCTCACTATTGTCACTATTCTCACTATTCTCACTATTTTCACTATTCTCACTGTTCTCACTATTCTCACTATTTTCAATATTCTCACTATTCTCACTATTCTCTTTCTTCTCTTCCTATAAACTAAGATACTAATGTTAGTAGATGACTTCTGTGCAAATTGGACACTAATGTTAGTTGGTTACTTCAGTGTCAACATTTAAGAGCATCATTTTTATACTTCTATAAAATTAGACTGTTAGTAGACTGTTTTGGACCAGTATTTAGCACCATTATCCTTATATTCTATACACTTGGATATTCTCTTTGCTTTGCATGTTGCTGTAATATTCTGAAATACTATTTAAACAAACTGTATTGTGGTTTTCCCTGCCCAGATGGACTACCCCAGATGACAACTGTAAATAAACCGATACATTTTATTGCACATAAGAGTTACTTTGCATACTTAGTTGTATATTTTCCAACAGCTTAGATAAGTTGAAGATCCTATTTAACTGATATCTCACTTTTCCCAGCTTGTCACAAAAATGCTTTTATCTGTCACAAATAGTCTTGAACTTTCTCTCTCCCCTTGATGTCATGAATTCTGCAGTCTTGCTCTTCTGCATCCTTTCTTTTTCTTTTCTGAAACATGCAACCCTCATGGAGTTAATCAATTCATTTAGGTATTTAAAGATTTTATCACATTGCTGAGATGGGAGCATAGGATTTCTATATTTCCAGACTGCTCAATGGTCCCTATTCCAGTTTTCAGGTTTGATATAATTTTCCTATTTGTGGAGGCATGTCCTTATTTTCCTCTTGATTTACCCCTTCACATGATTTTCTGAACCTCCCTCACAGCATATAATTGTTGAAGTTGTCTAGTACACAGAAAACTATACTACATGACCAATAAACTAGTGGCACCAACCATAGCTCTCAACTTCTTAGCACAAAGAATCTGGACAAAGTCAAAAATAATGGACAAAGTGCCCAGAATAGGGACAGATTTTAAATATTGCTCTTATGAACTTAGAAAGTTGATAGAATATATAAACAAGGAATGCCACCATCTAAAGGTTTCCACAAGAAGGCAAGAAGTCCAATGAGAAAACAAACCAGGTAGAAACCACCACGATGTAAAAACAACATCTATTTATTAAAACTAGAATAACAAGCGCTTTCACGTGTATCAAAAAACACGCTTCATCAGGTTTAACTAGAAATTTCAACTGAGGCTTTTTATACAAATCCAAAAGCTATCAAATTGTATAATTAGCAATCAAAGCAATGCAATTAAACAATTAAAATGATAGTTACAAGTTTAAGTTAACTCTTGTAGCACAGGATAAAAGTTCAATGCTTGAGACAGATAATAGCACAGTCTCTATTATATTGACATAAAAATAGAATATAAATATATTAATGAATTAATAGGCAAAAAAGTTGATAGAATAAAAGGTCTTGTATTACCATCCATTTTCTGAAGGATATGAAGTCTGAAACTCAACTGCCTGTCATTATTTAGTGATTTCAAGCCTCACTGATTTGCCACAAAAATCTAGAAAATCAGAAACTTTATGAGAATCATACCAAAAATATTAGGCAAAAATCTGGACATTTCTGTGAAAATCTGGACAGTTGAGAGGTATGGAAATAATGTAAAGAAAGAGGACACGCATTTTACATCTCCCTTTTTTAGAAGGAAAAATAAATGACTTTGTGTGGTAAAATTTTGCAATACAGTTCAATAAAAAACTACAGAGTTTAGTCTTTCCCTTTCATAATGTGCTTATATTTTCCTATTTCTGTCACTCTGCTTTTTAAATGTTTTTGTGAGTGCTATCCCGCTTTCCTAATGGAAATGGTAAGAGCTATCGGCTATTTGGTATTCAGATGTTATGCTAATCGGATGTCCAGATTTCTGGCTGGATGTACCTACTTTTCAAAAGCTTTTGTATCTATTTTCAATGTCTGTAGGTTGAGGGGTACGTATCGCTGTATAGCCTGCCCTCATTTAGCTCATGTATCAAATGTTTTCTTATTTTTGATGTATTACAGACAACATAGTGCAATGTTGCATCGTAACTGTCAGTTCTTTGGTTCAGGATCCTGACTGGAGTGCATTCTGTGTACAAGTTTGTGTATTGTCAGAGTGTGTTTATGCATGTTGTTATGGAAATGAATGAACAAATGAATGAATGACAGCACTGACCTGTTTAGAAACTTTCAATACTTTATGGAGACAATTTCAAAACCTCCCACAGCACAGCCAATACAGAAAAACAACTGTCTTATTGTATAAGTGGTGCTTCTAGTTATGCATGCAGCTCCCTAGTAGCTTCCCTACTGCCCTCTTTTACCATATTGCTACCATTAGTGCAAATCTATCTACACTTTAGTTTTTACACATTTTTATTATGTATATGACCAAATGCAATACAAAAAAAAAACAAAAACAAAAAAAACAAAAAAAAAAACAAAACCAAAGCTAAATGCTGGCAGTTACTGCAAAGGATTAACACTTTGTGCTGCCTCCTGTAGTCCAGTATCAGTCTTTCAAATAAAATTGCAGTTTCCTGCATCTGTCTTGTTTCTGCCTGTGTGAAATAGCACCTCTTCTCTGTCACCCGGTTCCTTTCTCTTATTATTTGTTAACTGTCATAGTTAGTTATTTGTACTTCTAGTTCACCTTTTTAGTTCTATAAGAACTACAAAGCACATTAGCCTCTATTGTCTCATCTCCTTTTAGATTTTAACAGTGCTTATAGAGTCAGTTCTACACTTAAAGGGTTGGCATCAGTCCTGTCATTCAAGGTATTGCACTGATTGTCTGATAAGTGTGTCTTCTCTTCCTTTATACTTACTGATCAGAAATATTTATTTATTTGGTATTCCTTCTTTTACACTGGCCTTCTATACCAGCCCCTCATTCTTTTTGCTTTACCCGTCACTCACTGTCTCTGCTTAGCTCTTTATTTTCTCTTACATTGCAGGCAAAATGTACATCTATATCCTGTTATAGCAATAACCCATGGCTGGGTGTTGTTAATGCTGGATTTATCCATGGTTGGTGTGGTTTGGTCATGAGGGCGATTGCTGTTATAAAATGACATTATTTAAGAAAAAAACTTACTTTTTTAAATAATGTACTTCTGTAATGGCTGTGATGTTCTGCTTTGTTTTTGTATCCTGGGGCTTTCTTGGTATACTGCACATTTGTATGGGGTTTACATTCCCCTGCTTATGCAGTACATCAGTGCTTTGAAATAGGAGCAAAGGAGAAAGGAGGCTCTTTGTTGCTTCTTCTTTTTTTTTTCATAAAGTATGAAATTGGGACACTTGGGAGGCATGAGAGAGATGGAATGGACAAAATGCAAGGAAAATCAGGTACGTTTCTTTAGTTTTGAATAACGTACCTGATTTTCTATAGTATTTTCTATGACATGTCTCACTTGTACTTTTGGACTGTCCAGATTTAAAATTTTATTTCTGTATTTCTTTCTTTCTTTTTTTTGTTGCAGTCAAGAAAAGTTAAAAAGTTCCAGCATATATTAATAGAAGAAAGTCCGGGCAACTGAACTTTTTCTATTGGTATATACTCGATTTACAATGGGCATGCTGGTTGGGCTGACCAATCAATGTGTTCATTTTTGAATGTTAATGGCCAGTCATTGTATAATGAAGAGTAAACCTTTTACAATAGGGTATTAAAGCACAGATATCAGTTGACAAAAACACAAGTCCACCTCTTCACGTCACCGCAACAAAGCACCATGAAGGATGGACAAAATAAGAAAATGATCATCATCTTCTCTACTCTTACTAAACACAGATGTTTAGTAAGCATAAAAGAAAAATGTTAATGAAATTAAAACAAAATTAAAAATGTCAAGCAGCAAAAGTAAATGCAGCAATAGTTACAAGCAGGGGCAGCTCATGCGACTGACTGCTAGGCTGCAGTCCTCCAATAAAAACAAGGAATATACATTGAAGTTGCATGTTTTTATTTACTTTTTTCATCTATAAAATTCAGTTTTACCATTATCATTACTGATCTCTGAACTGCATGCTTACACAATCATGGAGTTACATGAACTTCTGATGTGCCCTGAAAAAAAAAAACACAGAAAGCTGTTTGTTAAGCTGTTTTCAAAACAGCCCACCACCATGTCTAGTACAAAGTGAGAATAAGGTGATCACTCCTTATTACAGGTCTTCTTGCATTCTGCAGAAATCAGGAACAGCATCTCATCATGCTGTGGTACGAAGCAGCAAGGAATCATTTCCTTTGGCTCAGACTACCTCTGGTGTCTGGCTCAGACTGAGGCCGCCATAGATGGAAAGTGAAAGAAATAATGGAATATTGCAGAAAAAACAGCGCAGGAGGATTTGTTTCACTACTAGTCCTTCACAAGGCAGTTACCTATTATGTAGGAATATGAAAGACTTTAAGTGAGTGTATGTGTGAGTGCATAATTTTGTATGTATGTAAATATATATGCATGTATGTGTGTGGGTGTCAGGATGTTTTGAACTGAACCTGATTTCATGGAATGCTTCTGATTAGCTTCGTATTTTGGTCTGTTTCTTGCAAAGTATGTGTTTTCTGGCAAATCTGTAAAGATTGCAGTCACTAACTAATGACAGTCATTTAAGTTTCAGACTTACTAGCCTTTAGAAGTACGCAAATGCAAAGCCTGTTATTCTAGCAGCTGATTTTGGTCCTTTGTCACTCATTGTTTATAGCTTTCTGCTTCCTTCTTGTGATAAGAGGTTGAGAGGCAAGTATAGGTAGAGAGGCATCACAGGAGATTACAGACTGTATTTGGATAGCAGCACATTGAAAAGATACATTACCATCTGGCGTTTAATTTAGGTGTTTATTCATTTCATCACCATTAAACTTCAGGGGTATACAATCACAGTCATACAAGTGGCTGTCATTGATGGTGGTCATGTGTGTGTGTGTGTGTGTGTGTGTGTGTGTGTGTGTGTGTGTGTGTGTGTGTGTGTGTGTGTGTGCGTGCGCGCTCACGCTCTTACCTCAAAGCCTCTTAATGCAAAAATACTAGGCAAAGCCAGAAATTATGGGGGTGGGGCAAAGGCCCCAAATTAGGGACATATTTTAAATACTGCTCTTATAAACTTACTCATTTGTTGGTATAACAGGTTTTGCATTGCCATGCATTTTCTCAAGGGTATGACAGCTGAAACTCAAAGGTCTGCCATTTTCTGACTTAAACCCTACATGATTTACCAGAAATACATACATTTTATGTGAGGGAGACCAAAAAATATGGTACAAATCTGGACATTCTGCAAAATTCTGGACTGTTGAGAAGTAATGTGGGTAGAATAGACACTTAAAGTTTTTCCTGATTTTACAGAATTTGGTTTTATTTATTTATTTGACATGTGTTTACCAGGGAAGTCCAACTGGGCTAGCAGCCCATTTTCAGCGGAGGCCCAGGGAGAAAAGTTCTACATGCAAGAATACAGTTTACATCATTTATTTACAAGTAGATTTTTTTAGAAAGTCTACAAAGTAATCCATAGGTACAACAATTACATAGTTTTTAATCTACTATATATTTACTTGTCATTGGAAACACAGAAAAATATCACAATAGATAATGGGTCTTTTTATAACATTTACATTCAGCAAGCTGATTGATTTCTTTTTGATAGGAAAGATAATAACAAAGCCATCCTACACTGATTTTATAATTAATACGAAAAAGTAAATTATCACATTCATAATAGGCCTTATTTAACATTTGCATACATTTGATAGAGATTGTCTTGGAAGATTTGAAAAGACACTGCTGTAATTAGACATTTAGTAGATGTTTGGAAGTACAAGAAAGGGAAGGGTAGTAGGAGAGAAATCAAAAGTGTTTACAGGAGGGGGGAGGAAAAAGAAGAAAATGTATTCAACCTAGAGTTGAGCAGGAGCATAACCAGTTGTCATGGAAATGATTCCTAAGCAGATCTTTAAATGTTGTGGGGTTGATGGTGTTCAAAATAATATGTGGGATATTGTTCCATGCTTTAGATATGAAATTTGAGTATAGTGCATCTCTGAAGCTGCTATTGTTTTTTGACATTTTTAGCAGTAGTTTGTTAGAGGATCTGAGGGGTCTATATTTGTTTTCAATGTGTACTAGGGTTTGGAGAAATGGGCATTTGTTTAATGTATGATGGAGTGAACTTGTAAGAGTTGGTTGAAGGATAAGAGACTGGGTAGCTCTAGCCATGTTAGTTGTTTGAGAGCAATGCGGTGATGAGTTCTGTGAGGTAAGCCAGTGGCAAATTTGACAATTTTGTGATAGCATGTTTCTAGCTTAGTTAAGTCTGTTTTTCAGAGGTTAGTGAATATGGCAGAGGCATACATTATAGTAGGTAAATAGGTGGGTCCTGGCTATGGTTTGTCTGGATGTATTGGTGAGGTAAGTTTTGATTCTGTAGAGAGAACCTAGTTTTATATGGGCTTTTTTGATTACTTGTGATATATGCTTGTCAAATCTCAAACAGTTATCAATGGTGATGCCTAGTACTTTGGCTTCAGAGATTGGTTCAATTACAGTGTTACTGGATGATGATATTTTGAAGTGTAGACTGAGTTTTGTTTTTTATTTGTGATGGTTGCTGGTATAAAGCATTCATTTAGTTTTATTAGGGTTTACAATGAGCTGATAGTTGTTTAGGTATGATTTGATTGTCAGAAAAGGATTTCTGGGCGTATTCAAGAAGTTGTGGTAGGGAGGGTGCTGTACAGATAACAGTAGAGTCTTTGGCATATTGTATAATTGTAGCAAAGCTGGTAGCTGAATGAAGATTGTTTGTGAAGACAGAGAAAAGGAGCAGTCCTAGTACTGAACCCTGTGGGACACCTACAGTTATTGGTAATAGGGATGAGAGATTGTTTTGCCATTTAACAGCCTGTTGGCGATCGAAAAAATAGCTATGGGACCAAGAGAAGGTTTGTTTGGATAGGTTAAGAGATGTAAGCTCTTGCAGAAGCTGGCGATGGGATACTGTGTTAAATGCTTTTGACATACCTAGAAAGATAGAAGATACTAGCTGCCCATCATTTTTTAGTTGATTTATAGTCTTGGCAAAACTTAGAAGGATGGTTGTGGTGCTGTGACCAGCTCAAAATCAATGTTGTGAATTGGTTAGCAGATTGTTGGTTAATAGATAGTGTAGTGCTTGTGCATGTATGCATTTCTCCAATATTTTTGAAAGTGGTGATAGTATGGATCATTATCATCTTTTTTCGGCTGTTCCCATTAGGGGTCGCCACAGCGGATCACCTGTTTTCATTTCTTCCTGTCCTCTGCATCTTGCTCTGTCACACTAACCACCTGCATGTCCTCTCTCACCACATCCATAAACCTTATCTTAGGCCTTCCTCTTTTCCTGTTACCTGGTAGCTTCATCCTTAGCATCTTTTCCCAATATACAGCATCCCTCCTCAGCACATGTCCAAACCAACGTAATCTTGCCTCTCTGGCTTTGTCTCCAAACCTTATGGATATTGGTCTCTAATCAGAAAACTCTAGTGAGTTTTACCTTTGTAAAAAAAATATAAAACTCTAGTGAGTTTTACCTTTGTAAAGAACTATAACATGTGATACCTTTGAAATCTTAGGGATATTTTGCTCTGTGATGGATCTATTGATCAAGATAGATACAGGGTTGGCCATGACATCAGCTGATAGCTTGAGGTATTCATTTGGTAGTTGGTCAGTGGCTAGGGATGTGGGTTTTAGTTTGGTTAGTAGTTTTTATATTTTATTTGGATGGGTTGTAATGAGAAAGAAGATGGTGAACTTGTAGTTTAGGATTGGGTGGCTAGTGGAGTGCTGTTTTTTACTTTTATAAGTGAGAATATAGAGTTTATGATAAAATAGTTGAATTACATAGCTATACTTTCATTTGAGTTTGAGATGATACAGGAAGGGATTGAGGTTCTACCTAGGTCTAGGAGTTGTTTAATAGAGCCTCAGAATTTTTGTGGAATATTTTGGTGTTTGTCTTGGATTTTGGTGTAATAAAGTTTTTTATCATTTGTGATTTGTCTTTTGGATAAATTTCATAGGTACCGATAGTTATCGAAGGAACCTTTATTTTTGTTTGCTTTATATTGGGTCTAGAGTTTGTCCCTTTGTTTTATAAGTTGTCTAGTTTCCTTAGTAAGCCAGGGGCAGTTATTGGCTTTGGTTCTAACATTCCTAATCAGTGCTAACCTGCTTAAAATGTTAAGAAATTTGCTGTTGAAATACTGTACAGCTGAATCAAGTGGAAGATACTTTAGGGGGGACCAATTGCAGTTCTAGAGAAGTAGTTTAAAAGTCTGAGGAAAAATTTGTTTTGTTGTTTACTTTTTTATATATTACAGTTTTTGACTGGCAGTTACAATGTCTTGTAAGTTAGTAGGTGGTCATTTAGGCTGTCAAGAAGACAGCCTGAGTGTTGGATCACTGCTGATTTATTTATTTTATTTATTTATTTAACATGTGTTAACCGGGAAAGTCTGACTTGGAACAAAGCCAGTTTTCAGCAGAGGCCTGGGGATAAATGCTCCAGGCGCATGTCTTTGTAACATGGGAGGAAACTGGAGCACCTGGAGGAAACCCACACAAATGCAGGGAGGACTTGCAGACTCTGCACAGAAGGCACCCCAGCTGATAATTGAAGTGGAAAATCTCTTGCTGTGAGGTGACAATGCTATCACTGCACCACCATTTATTGGAAAGGATCCAGTCAAGAACTGATTTTTTTATTGCAGTTTTTGTCTACCCTTGTTGGTATGTGTATAATTTGAGTGAAGCCATGTAAGCTGATGAAGCAGGAGGGTTTTCAGAGGAGAATGTTAGCCAGTCAATGTTAATGTCTCCTACTATTATAGTCTCTTGGCTAAATGTGAGAGATTCCCAGGACAGCAGGTTTTCAATTATGCAAGGGGTGTTGTATGGAGGGATGTTGACTGCTATTAGGACTATGCATTTATTGTTGTTGATTTTTAGTAATGATACTAATAGCTCAGTGTTATTAAGGTCTGGGAGTTTTACCTGTATTTGTTCAATGTTAAGTGTGTCTTTATATATTACAGCTTCTCCTCCACCTCATTTTTCTGTTCTGTCATGTCTAATGATATCATAGTTGGAGATAAGATTTCATTGTTTTTTAAATGGGATTTGAGCCATGTTTCTGTTAGGACTGCTATGTTGAGGGACTAGAGGGATGCAGTGGCCTGGAACTCATGTATTTTGTTAAGTAAGCTTCTAATATTCATGATTATGAGGAGAATGTCTGGACTATTTTTAGACATGTTGGTAAAACGGAGGTAGGGTGGTAGTTGATATCTTTTCTTAGAGTTCTGGGAGTCTTCTTGAGAAGATTTGGGTCCTGGATTAGTGTGAATGTCACCACTTAATTGTAAGTTGGACTTTTTCTGATGTGGTGGATGTGGGGATTTGGTTATTGTCTGGGAGTGTGTAGGTAATTGGTGTAGATGATTAGTAGTGTATAAGTATTTGTATGAGAATAATTCTGTTTTGGAATAGTTAATGAGTTGTGGTGCTATAAAGAAGTTAGTGATTTTGTGATGTGTAGGGATGTTACTAGTATGGTGATAATGGCTATGTGTAGAAGTATCATTTACTGCAGTTTAGTGAATATATGGGTGTGACGGTGGCCTAATTGTTAAGGTGTTTGCCTTACAAACACAAGGTTCAGGGTTTGAGTCTGCAGTCAGCCTAGTTAACCTATGGATGTGTTATGTGCAGGAGGAGTTGGGCTGATATGTGTGATAGAGTAATTTGATAATATGGATTAGTTGAAAGTGATTGGTTGATTAGTTGCTGTGGGTAATGATTGGGTGTTTTAGGTGAAATGGGTTTGGTGTGATTAGTATAAGTGTAATTTAATAGGGTAGGGAAGAGAAAACCTCCACCTATAAAAAATTATCAGTAGAACCCAGACACACAGAGCACAATTTCAAAATCTCTGCCTATAAAAAACTATCAGTAGAGAAGCAGACGGCAGGTAAGAGCAAGCATTTCCCAAGAAAATATATTAAAATCTACACTACTGTAAGAAATATTTGACTGAAACAACAATTCAAGCACAGTGGGCATAAAATGAATGCAGTTTATTGAGTTAATGTCCCATGCAAGCAAGTCAAACATGTTGAATTGCATATTCCATTTGTTCAATGTAGACTAACCAAGTACCTATATTGTTGTATGAGATATACTATTCAGGAGAAGAGCAGTAGCCAAAAATATTCTAAACTATCCTGCCTTTTTTATAAGTGCTAGCCCATAATAACACAATCCATAGCATTTATAATAAATGCACAATGGTATTCAAATACAAGCAAAAAATCTTTTTAGAAGTGCTGGGTCATAATAGCACAAACCATAGCATTCAATAATTTATGCACAATGGTACTCAATACAAATAAATAAACAGCCAATAATTATGCAGTTGTGTGAGATTTAGAACTAAAAATACACATACATGTGAGTGGGGATTACGTAAGTAGGTGGGATCCCCTGGTCTACTTAAACACTGTTTGCTGTTCAGAAATAATTATTGTGCCAATAGAGATAATAGGCAGAGGTAAGTGTACTCAGACAACTCTTATATCAACCACAATACATCATTAAATGTTAACTAGTAGACCAGCATTTCAAGAGTTTTGCCTCATTTGTTGGTCTTTTCCTCATAGCATTTGTATTTTTTTTCTGGCAAATTACTGAAGATTGTAGTAATTAAATAAGGACAGATATTTCAGTTTAAGACTTAGCAGTCTTAAGAAAAAGCATACTAATGCAACATCAATTATTTTGGCAAATTTTTGAGTATATAAAAGCAATATCTGTCCCTGTCTGTGGTCCTCTCTTCCTCATTATTTTTAGCTTCCTGCTTGCCTGCCTGATTCAATGAGATTGAAAGGTGAGATGGGTGGGGGGATGCAGTGGGTTATACACTGTATTCTGAGAGTGATAAGCTGAAAAGGTATGTTCCTGTGTGGCTGCTACTTACGTAATTATTCATTATGTCAGTATATTCCATAGCATATAGATTTCTTAGGGGATACTAATGCTTGGCCTACACAGCAATCCAGGACCCAAGCCTAATGAACTTGCTGCATGTCAATAAATCAAATGGGAATAGGGCTACCTGTTCTAGGTACCTAAATATGGCTTGCAACTTAAATAGGACACGCTGGAGGGACAGACTTATTGCCCAGCAACTGCTGCTTCTTTTTAACAGGCTACCAATTCATGTGAAACAGAGCACCTCTATAACACTGTTCAAGTGGAACTTGGACGACTGGATGGGGCATAGTAAATTCTTACCAAGGATAGTGCCCACAGCCCTCCTGGACATGGTCAGTCATCACTAAATGCAATCTTGGGTACTGAATATCATTTCCATGGTATTACATTGGCATGAAACAGCTAGGCTTAAAATGACTTTCGGGTCAATAGTCTAGTAATCTCTTATGATCCTATGATCCCATATTCCTGCATGGCTGTTACTTATGTAAGTATTCATTCATTTGATCACAATAAAACTACTGAAGTATACAATCACAGCTGTAACTGACTGATGGTCACTTGTGTTTGTGTGTGTGTGTGTGTGTGTGTGTGTGTGTGTGTGTGCGCGTGTGTGTGTGTGTGTGTGTGTGTGTGTGTGTGTGTGTGTGTGTGTGTGTGTGTGTATGTGTGTGTGTGTGTGTGTGTGTGTGTGTGTGTGTGTGTAAGCATATTGTAATATGTATGTGGAGACAGCATAAATTCTTTGAGGTGTTCCTGATCTTACAGAATATATCTGATTTTTGCCATATATTTTGCTCTGTTCCTTATAACATTTGTGTATTTTGGCAAATAAAGGAGGATTACAGTCACTAAATAACAGTGCAGTTAGGGTGGGGCAAGAAGGGCAATTACCTTGGAAGCAAAGTGTTAGGGCTGTGATCAGCCAATTCCAATCTCTCTTTAAAGCAATACCACCCATTAAAAGCAGGTTTTGCATTGGTCATCAAACCTGAATGCAGTAGTCCTCTGTGCATAATCTAAACTGTAGCAACTGCTTGCTACATTGTAGCAAGAGGTTTTCTATGGGCTATTTTCAACTAAAACCTGAGCACTGCAGCACAAAGCAAAGGCAGGGTATAAAACATAGCAACTGTTTGATACATAAGCATTTGCTACAGTTTAAGAAGAAAAAAAAATGTTTTTGTTTATTTTAAGTTAAAACATAAGTACCATAGCACTCCGTGCTGGTAGGGTATAACCTGTAGACATTGTTTACTACATTTATAACAAGCAGTTTGCTAGAGATTAATCTTTTTCTTATTCAGATTGAAAAATAAGCACTGTAGAGCTCCATGCAGGCAGGTATAAACTGTAGCAATTTATTGTTACATTTGTAGCAAATAGTTTGCTACAGTTGAAAAGAAGACATTATTTTTTTATAATAAAAGTTGAAGGAGGGTTTGGGGCAGTGCGGACAGGGAACAGAAACTGGACCTTTTTGTTTTTTTGCTGTTTAATGGAAGAGCTGTAGAGGGGACAGTCAGCTTATTACAGTGAAGTGTTTTTTTTTCACTTGAGCTGAAAAGGGTGGGGAGCTGATTCAAAGTACCATCCCAGTGTACTGGTTGAACCAGCTGTGCTTGTGCTAAATAATGACAGATATTTGAATTTCAGACTTACTAGCCTTCAGAAAAAGCATACTAATGCAAAGCCTGTTATTCTAGCATACTAATCTTCTAACATTCTAACATACTAATCAACCATACATCATTGCTTCTACCGAAGCCTAGCTCAAACCTAATATAAAAGATTCAGAATTTCTCTCTGCAGGCTTCAATACCATAAGTTTAGACAGACTTAACAGAAAAGGAGGAGGTATTGCACTCCTTTTCCCTCGCACCTACAAGAGAACTCCGAAATTAAATACTATTCCACAGTTCTCTGATGCCAAAATTCTCATTGTCTTTCTGAAAATAAACACATCAAAAAGATTATGTCTCATAGCTCCATATTCCCTGGCAATAAAATATCCATTTTGGAAGACATCCATGCCTGGATCTCTAGCACCATTAAAAATGAAACCATCATTCTGGGTGACTTAGTATTAACTGGCTAAACTTCTGTTCTAAATTCCATCCTCAAACATTAATCTATTCAATTTCACTCAACTCATTGCTGCTCCAGCTAGATTCAATGGGGCTACTAATGAAGGTTCCATCCTAGACTGGATATTGGTTACTGATGCAGCCAGTACTCTTCCAAATACACTTAGTGATCATCTCTTTGCCTATGTTTATAGACTAGCTCCCTCCCTTCATAAGGATCACCACTACAAACAAAATCAGAATCAATACAACTTTAAACCACAGACATTTATTAATATGTTAAAAAGTTTAAACTGGTGTACCCTAAAAACTCTATGTCTTGATGATGCTGTAAAGTACTTTAATGTAACATTTCTGGAAACTCTAAAGTCTGGCACCTCCTTGAGCAAAAAGAATCAGATCAAACTATGTCCCTTGGCTAATGAAACCCACAAAAGAACTAATGCTAACTAGGGACAACGCTTGGAAACAATGGCTAAAAAATAGAAATCCCCCAGACCCGTTAAATTCAAGAAGCTTCATAACCACATAAAAAAGCAAGTAACTAAAGATAAAAAAGATTACTACCTAAAACTTCAAACAATCATAAGCAAAGCCCCTGAAAATTTTGGACTTCTATTACATCACTACTAAGCCCTGGCACTAAAAAAAATCCTTGTCCATATCCTGATAAAACTCCTTTAGAAATGGCCACTTTCTTTAACTTCCACTTTATTAACAGTATCTCAAATATCAACACTAACTTTCCCAAAACCCAATGTGGCCCAATCTCAACTACTTATAATTACAATAAACCATTAAGACTTTTCTTCTCCCACATCTTCCTTCAGTTCTTGTGATACAACAACCAGTTCCACACCCATTTTCACCCTCCAACCCATTCCAACTAATACTATAAAAAGACTTCTACTCAAACTCTAGCCTAGCTCTAATTCTACTGATAACCTTCCCAGAGAATTCCTAAAACTAGCAGCTGATGCCATTGCTTACCAGATCAGTATACTCATTAATAGATCAATCCTTGAATCTCATGTCCCAAAAATTTGGAAAAAGGCATTTATTCTACCTCTCCACAAATTAGGTAATTCTACTGGTATCTCCAACTACCATCCTATTGCTATACTTTTTCCCATCTCCAAGCTTCTTGAAAGGTATATACATATACAACTCCTAAACTTTCTTCTAAAAAACAAATTCTTTCTCCTTCACAACATGGGTTTAGACCAGGTCATAGTACTATGACTGCCTTAATTTCATTCATGGATACAGGTAATAAGGCTCGTGACACAGGCAAAATTGTCTCCTCCCTATTTCTTGATTTATCAAAAGCTTTTGATATAGTTTCTCATCCCTTACATCTAACTCAACTCTCCACAGTTTGACCCTCCTCTCACTTTCTCACCTGGTTTTCAAGCTACCCTACTGATAGACAACAGGCAGTTAATTGGCAGAATTCTTTCTCTCCATATTAGGACTCCTCCTATTTAGCATCTTTAATAATTGCCTTCAGTCTACATTCTGTCAAGGCTGTCTCATACAATATGTAGATGATTCAACTATTATCTGCTTAGCTGACTCCTTGTCTCATCTTCAACATCTCACCTAGCAAACTCTTACCTCCATAGAGACCTGGCTTTGCAACAATCATCTGATACTCAACTGCACAAAACTAAGCTAATTCTAGTTACCCCTAAGAAAAAGCCTCTCCTGAACAAAGCCCAATTTACCATACAGTCCCAAAGTAACACAAAGTTGTCATTTATACCAAACTACTGGGAGTAATAATAGATGAACATCTAAAATTTGACCTTCACGTACAACATAATATTAACAAAAAGCATCAGAAACTAGGCATTCTCTATTAGCACAAACATTTTCTTAGCTCATCTACTAAACAGACCCTTGCAACCACCTATTCACTTCCCTCTCTTGTCTATAGTGCCCTATTACTCACTAACCTACAATCTTTCCTACAATCTAAGCTTGACGCTTACTGTAATAAAACTGTCAAATTTGCTACAAATGCTAAACATTTCACTCACCACTGTGCAGCTCCACACTCCCTTAATTAGCTAGAACTCCCACACTACCTTACCTGCTTACAAATGCACAAAAATTAATCTTCAAACCTTTAGTCTGTCCAGTCTTTAGGTCAATATTCAGTATTTATCTACCCAAAAGATCTTTTAGATCTGAAAATCAAAATCTTTTGCTAGTGCACAAACCTAACCTTCCTGCTGGTCAGCTTCTATACTTATGTTCTGTATCCAGAACCTGGAATTCTCTTCCATTTACAATTAGATCCAACCATATCCTGACATCTTTCAAAACATCTTTACGAGAGTACCCTTGCCTCACACTGGACCTGCACATTTACCCATCCCCTTCCCCTCAAATCCTGACTGTCTCTGCCTTATGAATATAATTTGCAACCCATTCCTCCCACAACTATGCTTGTCTTCTTTACTTATTCCACTTTAAATCTAACTTACAATATAATATGTGAAAATTGAACAATCCATTGGAAGGAAGTTATTTATAATGTTTAGCCTTTTATGCTTGTTATTCAAGTTTTGTATTTAATTTGTAACTAATTGACAAATTTATTTCTACATTTACTGTGTTGAATTGTTAATTATCTATCTAGTGTCATGCTTTTGTGATGGTTTACCAAATTGTTAATCACTTGTGTATGCTTATATTTTTGGTGGAGCTTTTCTCCTCGGGCCGCCACTGAAAATGGGCTCCTTACGGCCCAGTGGACTATCCCCGTAAACAAATGTCAATAAATAAATAAATAATTCAAAGCCTGTTGTTCTAGCAACTTTCTATGTATATAAAAGGAATACCTGTGAATTTTGTCCTTTGTCTCCCATTATTTTTATCTTTATCCTTGATTCTTGAGGTAAAATTTTGAAAGGTAATACGTATATGCTTGTGAGGGACAGAGCAATATATTCTGATAGCAATGAGCTGAGACGATACATTCCTGTGTTTTATTCATTCATTTATTTGATTGTTTTCAAACTTCTGAGGTGGACAGTCACAGTCATGTCACTGGCTGTAATTGTTGGTCACATCTCTGCACTCGCATGCATATGTGTGTGTTGAGGTGATTGTATATGTCAGGGGCACAGCTGTTCTAAACAGTTCCCGATTTCACAAAATGTCTCTGATTTTGTCACATATATTGGCTGTTCCTTATAATGTATTTCTTTTTTTTTCTGGCAAATTATTGAGGATTCTAGTCACTAAATAATGGCAGATACTTGAGTTTCAGAATTACTTGTTGTTGTTTTTCTTTCGGCTTTTCCCGGTTAGGGGTCGCCACAGCGGAACTTCAGTCTGCTAATGATTGGCAGTAGATTTTTACGGTGCCAGGGTGCCCGCTCAATGTCCAACCTTCAATGAAGGCACAACCCATTCACGCATGTCTTTCGAATGCTACTTGACCATGGGGAGGACATGCAGACTCCACACAGAAGGTGCTCCAGCCAAGAATTGAACGGGAGAACCTTTTGCTGTGAGGCTAGCCTACAGAAAAAGCATGATAATGCAAATCCTGTTATTACAGCAACGGTTTGCTTGTTTAGGGCAATATCTGTCTCAGACTTTGGTTCTTTGTCCCCATTAATTTTTTTAGTTGTCTAACTGATTCTTGAGCTAAGGGGTTAAAATTTATGTGCGATGTGGGGGAAAGCGGTGCAGTGTTTTCTGACAGCAGTGAACCGATAAGATTTGTTCTTGTGCAGCAGTTATTTATGTATTTGTGCATTTATTTGATTGCAATCAAACTTCTTAGGTGTACAGTCACAATCATCCAAGAGACTGTAATTGATGGTCACATCTGTTTAAGTATGTGCGCGGGGGGGGGGGGTGTTGTGTGCTTGATATATTTGTGCAGAGTATAGATGCTCTCAACTGTCCCTGGTTTTGTAGAATGTCTCCAATTTTCCTTCATGTTCTGGTATGTGCCGAATAACATATTTTTTTCTGCAAAATTAATAAAGAATGCAGTCACTTAATAATAACAATTGAGTTTCTGAATTAATAGCTTTGAAAAAGGCATGTAATACAATTCTTGTTATGCTAAAAACATCCTGTTGTGTCTCTGTTTTGGTTGTTTGTCCCACATTAGCATTTTTTAGCTTCCTGCTTGAATTTGCTAGAACTGGTGGGAATAGACAGAATGTGTGTGCCAGTGGATTAATATAAATTATTGTGGTCATTTCTTATTATTTTTGTTTTATTGCACTCTCATATCTGAGGTATACACAGTCAATAAATTTAGCTTTAATTGTGAGTATGAGAGCTTTAGGTTAATATAAGTGACTGACCATGCTGTCATTTGGTCAAGTTATATAGTCATTATTCTGGCTTTTCTGAACTGGTGTGGATTTATGTGAAGCCAGCTGGAATATTATACTGTGGGTGCCTTTAACAGTCAGAGATATGACATGTGAACAGTTGATAAAGTTCATGTAATGTATGGGTTTATGGGTTGTGAATGATGAAAGTAATGATGAAAAAACTATGTGTGTTGGAGAGATTGCACTGCAGGTAAAGGTAGCAAGTTGGCCATAATTGTTTTCACTTTCCCTCCATACACTAGCATTGTACACTGCAAGAAACTGTCTGTGCCTACCTAGAGAATTGTGTGTGAAGGCAGCCGACCATTGGCACAGTGACAAAGTGAGTAGTATTGCCAGCTCACAGGGCTTGGTTCTGTTTTTGAGATTTTGGCTGTGATTCCTTAAACACGTAATCTGCATGTACTCGCTCCCTCCACTCTCTCTCATTGAGTTTTATCCCAGTGCACTGGTTTTCTCCCTAGGTCCTTGGCTTTACAATGTATGCCTGTGGCTATTTGTGCTTTTACTTTCAACACAATCTAACATCAGAAGGATACAATTTATTTGTATTTGCTTCCCAGGGTAGAGCACTGACTGACCTCCATGAACCATCTTCAAACTTAGCCTGGGAGCAGTGCCTTTTTAAATGACTTGCCCAGAGTCACACAGTTAGGTACTGCAAGCTGAGGGAATCAAACTTTGTACCACTGGACGGCAGGAAATGGCTTGTTAACAGCTCCTTAATCCTCTAAGCCAACTGACAGACAAATACTGTAGCTATCTTTTTTGAGAGTAGGGAGGCACTCTTCCCTTAGAGGATTTATATATCTTTGTTAGCATTTGTCATCTGACTTTTTTAGGTACTACTGTTTTTGTTAGCATTACATTAAGCTATAGACACAACTTATTTTTCCATGAAAGAAAAACTTTCTTTCTTTACTCAATGTTCATAGGTTCATAGGTAGGTACTAAGCTATCTGCCCAAAGGCATTTATAAGCCTAGCCAGAATGTGTTGGCTTTCGCTGCCCCTTTAGATTAGTTCCATGTGCCTCTGTCCAGCAGAGCCACTGAAGTGATCCCCGGGGTAAACTTTCTGCTTCCCATCCACTCGTCAAGGTTTCTCTTGAAGAGTGTTAGTGTGGAGCTCTGCCTAATGTAGATTGGAATCTTGTTCCAGAGCATGGGAAGTCTCTGGGACAGGATTCTATCCCTCCAGCACTTCCTATTTATTGTTGTGGTGAGGTTTAGATCCCTAGAGCATGTGGCTCGAGGGGATATGGCTTTCTTTAGGTGGAAAATGTCCATCAATTCTGGGTTGGACATGGCCTTGTATGTCAGGCAGAGATCACCTCTTTGTAGGCGGTATGCAACTGAGTACAGCTGGAGTTTCTTCAGTTGAGCTGCATATGGCATCTGTTTGAGGCCAGTGATCCTCTTGGTGAGGTACTTCTGTGGTCTTTCCAGCTGCTGCAGGTGTCTTGTAAGGTACATCCCAAGTGGGGCATTGTACTCTATGATGGGTCTGATGAGTGATGCATAGAGGGGCACAATTACCTCTTTTAATCTGGATGCAAACCCTTTTGTGGTTAGGTGGGCCACATAGAAGGATTTTCTAACCACTTTGACAATGTGATTATCACAGGAGAGATTACTATCAACTTGGGTCCCCAGATCCCTTATTACATCTCCTGTATTTAGGGGGCTACCACCTATGTGGTAGTTTATGGGTACTTTGTTTTTTCCAAAGGGGATGACTATGCCTTTTTTGGCATTTAGCTTGAGGCCATGGTTTTGACACCAGGTATCTCTCTCAGTGAGACCCTTTTGGAGGATGTCTGTGTCAGCTGGAGAGTCAATTATAGCCCCTAGTTTGCAGTTGTTTGCAAACTTGGTCTGCCATAGTCCTTCTGTGCTTGCCTGTACCTCTGAGAAGTATATGCTGAACAGGAGGGGTCCTAGGACTGAGCCCTGGGGAATACCACTTGTAACCAGTTTAGAGTCAGACCTAGCTCCCGCAAATCTTACCATATGGGTTCTGTCCATGAACCAGTTGGCAACCCATCTCGTGATGTAGGGGTTTATGTTCAGGCTGATGAAATTGTCTATAATACCGGAATGGTGAATGGTGATGAAGGCCTTTGCAAGGTCTAGATAGGCTGTGTGGACCACTTTTCCCTCATCTATAGTCTTGGTAACTGTCTCAAAGAAGTCCACCAGGTTTAGGAGGCATGATATGCCCTTACCAAAGCTGAACTGGGTAGGGTCCAGTGTTTGGAGGTTCCCAATGTCTCTGTTAATGAGATCCTTGACGATGCACTCCATAGCCTTGCAGACCAAGCTAGTCAGGCTTATAGGGCGATAGTTCCTGGGGTCTGTTGTGGCTCCACCTTTGTGGAGTGGAATAACCATTGCTGTGCACCCCTCTATGGACATGTAGCCTGTAGAGAGGCTGAGTTTGAACGGTGTGTTTAGGTGAGGGGTTAGTTCATCTTTGAGCTCATGTAGGATGCAGTCTGGGACACTGTCCGGACCCATTGATGCTGTGTTTTTGGCTTTGGAGAGGGGTGTTTTAACCTGAGTGTCTGTGATTTCAGGGGCACTACATTCTTCTGGTATGGTTATGGGCCCTTTTGGGGGTGAGAGGGGGGTGAAGTTTGCACTGAACCTCTCTGCCAGGATGTTGGCGATATTGGTTGGTTCAGTGTATTTTGTGCCATTCTGCACTAACTCCGAGCAGATTTGAGAATTGCCACTTAGATTCTTGACATAGCTAAAGAATGCCTTGTGGTTATCTTTGGAGTCCTTGGCAATTTTTCTTTTGAAGCTAGCCTTGGATGATTTTATGAGGGATCGCAGTTTCTTGCTGATACTGATCAGGGATGTCTTCCCTTCTTGCGATTTTACTCTTTTCTGTACTAGTTTCCTCCTTCTATTGTATAGCTTGTTTATGGCAGGGGTCCACCAGACTGGTTTCCTTTTCTTGGAGGAGTGAGTCTTGGTTTTGCTTGGGATAGCACAATCCATGTATTATTGTAGGTGCCCATAGAGTGCATTAGTAAAGGATTTTGCAGCTTGGGCAGCGTTAGCTTTTAGCATGGGGGATTTGAAACTTTCCACCTCAGTTTTAAGTAATGTGAAGTTTGCTTTTGAAAAGCTTTTCACGGTAATTTCTTTGACCGGAGGTGGGAGAGGAATGTGGATATCCAGAGTGATTAGTTTATGGTCAGATCTAACCAGTGAGGGGTTGACCTCTGGTGTGGAACACCGGTCACCCATGTTGGTGATAACCAGGTCCAATATGTTGTCACCTCTGGCGGGGGTGTTGACCAGTTGATCCAGGGCACTTGGGTTTATAAATTCTAGGAAATGTTGGGCAAGGGAGTTACTACTTGAGTAGTTCTCCCAGTTAATGTTTGGTTAACTGAAATTACCCAATATCAGGGTGTTTGGTAGGACCTTTATGTTTCCCAGTATTTCCAGAAATGCCGAATGGGGGTCGTGGGACACTGTGGGTGATCTGTAGCAAGTTACAATTTGAATTGCAGTTCTTCCCATTGTTAGTTGCATGTGGATCATCTCTGAATCATTGTGCTGTGCCACTAACCTGGAGGTGTGGGTATCCTTGATGAATATGGATACGCCCCCACCTTTTGTATTTCGGTCCGGGTTTTGTGGCCGAAATGTATGGTATGAGTTGTAGCCTGGTAGTGCTGGGGTGCTCTCTGGAGCCTTAAACTAGGTTTCTGTTACTGCACATATATCGATTTTCTCCATACTGAGGAGTGCCCTGAGTATGTGCATTTTGAGGTTTAGACTTCTGGCATTGAGTAGCATTGCCCTCAGTTTTTGTTACTTGTGCTATTTATGGCAGTGTGTTTGTCTTTTGAGCCTTGCCTAAAAAAGGCACTATGGGGGTGGCAAGAGCCTTGGCTAGTATTTGAAAGGCTAAGGGTGACAGGTGCAAGCCATCTCTAATGAAGCAGTGTGGCTTGTCAAGCATGTCATCCCAGGCTGACAGACACTGGATACTGGATCCCCTTTGAATGACACCAGAAGCTTAGCCAATTGTTGAAATTGATAATTGTTTTCTTTATACTGCGGTATCATTCTTGTTGAGGGCAGGATGCTACTCAGGGTCAGGGTCATACCGGCCTGGGCTACGTGATTAGAGAACTCTTCCATGTCTCTTTTCATGTAGTCCAGGGAGGTACAGCTCAGGTCATTCAAATCAACATGGACAATGACAGAGTCGTATTTGTACTTGTTCTGGAGTGACCTGAGTGTTTGTGTTATGTAGCATATCCTGGCACCCGACAGGCAGCTAACAGTAACCTTCTCCTTGTTCAGCATAGTGAGTAGGACGTCAGTGTGCCTGACTATAGAGTCACCTATTACTAGTGTGTGGGTATGTTATTTTGCCTTAAGAGCTGTGATTGCGTGGCACACTGGTTTTGTGAAGTATGTGTTTCATGGTTTGTGTTGGGGGGTGGAGGTTGCTTGGATGTCTGCTTTGGAGGTCTCTGTTGCTTCTGCTGATTTTTATTTAGAGCCTCTGAGTATGTTTTTGTGCATTTATGTGTGTTTTTTGTTGGTGCTGGTTTCGTAGGTCTATGTGAGACTGGTGGTGTGATGCAAGTAATTCCCTTCTCCTCTTGACTGTCTGGTCCAGTCTTGAGTTGAGAGAGCTTAGCCTCCAGTTTGGCTGTATAATTGCATCTCTCAAAGGTATTAGTGTTTAGTGGTAGGAGGAAAGGGTTGTCTGTCTACATGAGGCAGTTGTAACATTGCCTCAAAATGCCCGGATTCACCAGTTGGACCGAAGAGTACATCTGAAACTGCCCTTTGGACATGCCTGGGTGGGTTCAGTGAGCTGTTTTACTGATTGGCTGGTAAGGTCGAATAGAGAGCCTTGTCCTTCTCTACAGTATAGTGGGGTCTAGTGCTATCGTTTATTAGTGCTTGCTATGAGTTTTGAGCAAGTGCCAGGCTGAAAAGTGAGTGGTTTGAGTGCTTAAGTTGAAAGTTTGTCTAGTTCCAAGGGAAAATTTGAAGAGTACACTTTGTGGAGCCGGGAATAGTTATAACCTGGCTAACTGGTGCTGCCTGACACACAAAACTGTGCAAATGCGGGTTTTGTAGCAGGGAAATGAAAGATATAGAAATTATCCCAAAATGGCCAATAAACTACACATTTTTGGGCTGAAATCACTCCTCCAAGGACATATAGGCTGCTCAAAGCTCCCCTCTCTCACAGGTGAACAGAGAAACTTCCTTCTATCCAAATAAGGTATGGGCAAACACAGAAACTTGTAATACAGCCCTGAATTCAGCACTAACCTGAAAACTGGACTATACTATCCTAGAAAGGTGGGAAAGCAAGTATATATATATTTTTTGTTTGTTTGTTTTTTTCAGAAAATAAAGCAGATATAATCAAAAAAACACTTTAAATGCAAAGAAATGGCTATCACACTTGAGTGTGTAGCCTACAACAGTTAAACAGGTAATTTAAACACAAAAACAACTTTGATAAAGTGCAGGCAGTAAAATAAGTACAATATGTAGCTGAAACAAGCTTTTTAAATCACAGAAACTCTAAAAGTCGGCGTTTTAGGCAGAATTAGCTAAAAGCAGCAAGAAAATGCAGAAAAATTATACTTAATCACTTCAAAGTCTCTCTTTTGTCTCTCTGCTGCTGTAGAACTCTGCAGAGCACCAGGCAGGAGCTTGCTGAACTGTATACAAGCACAAAAACCTTGCAAATGCGGTTTTATAGCAGGGAAATGACTTTTGTTCAGGCTAAAATTGAATGAAAAGGTTGTTAAAAACAAAACAAAAATCTCTAAGATGCACCTCAAAGAATCTATAATCCTATGATTTTGAGTGTGTGTGTGTGTGTGTGTGTGTGTGTGTGTGTGAGTGTGTGTGTGTGTGTGTGTGTGTGTGTGTGTGTGTGTGTGTGTGTGTGTGTGTGTGTGTGTGTGTGTGTGCCTGTGTATATCTGTGTGAACATTAAACATATAACTTACATTTTGTATGCAGAATACTTCCTCCAGTAGCAGTTACATCATATGCTACAACAGTCTATTTTCCATGACAATAACATAGGATTTTTAGGCTAAACTGGGAGAAGAAATGGCAGGACCTGTTTCAGACAGGTGGACCTGGAACTACAACTATAGTTCCATCCCTTATTAAACCAATCCTGAATACATCAGGTTTGAAACATTAGGTAGAGGACTATTTCTACATCATATATATATATATGTTCCATCGCATTGGTCAATTTCTGTTTGGTTGGCAGCTGTTTAGTTAACCACTAAACAACCGGTTGACAAGTGTCTGAGACTGAACAATTCCTGGGATTGGGGAATATGCCTTACCCCATGTTTGTGTGATCTTGACATTAGTATATATAATTAGCAGGGGGTGTGGGGAGCACTGGGGGGCTTGACCCCTGCAAAAATGATGTTTTAGTTGTTTATTTTTTAGCATATGCTGAGGCTGGCTGTCAGAGCATGTGCAGTTACTTGTCGACGTATATGGGTTTGAAGTAAAGATGTCATATTTAGTGTGTCGACGGATGTATTCATCTATATGACTATACCCATATAGATAGACAGATAGATAATAATATAGGTATTTATCTATATAGACATATATAGATATACAGTAGATATAGAAATAAAAGTATATACTAATAAAAAAATACAAAACAAATTAACATATATCCCATTATCTAAGCACAATATTGCCTTCCAGGTTGGGTGTTATCAGAGAAATAACAGACCTTACAAGGATGATGAGGCTCTCAGCTTGTGGCATCTAGCCTGACAACACCCCTTTTCGTTCATTATTTGCACTCTGTTGGACATTATTATTTGCTAATGTGTCCATAAAATGTTTTATGTAATTTCTTAAATTTAAAGGCTATCATCTGTACAGTTTGGGAGTTTCTTATCCTGCATGCATACCAGTTTCCTTCTGCTATAACAGATACTGGTTTCATTCCTATTTCTTCTTTTCTTTAAATTACTAAATGCTGCTAGTTTTGCATTTATATTTGCTGATACTGCTTTGGAGAATCAGTGTTTTTTCCTTATTTGCTTTCTGTATGGGTTCATTGATAAGTACAAGGCTAGCTACCCTTGCAGACCATTTTAAGCCTAACCAATTTCTCTTTTTCTGCTTGAATTAACCTCTCCCATTTGGTTAGAGATTGGCATATATAGAAATATGTGTTTTGCATTAAAATGTTTTGATTTTCTGTCAATTTTGATGTATATCAATCATTACCATACACCTGTTTTCTGAGATTTCTCACATGCATGTTTGTACTTTGACAAGATCTGCTACTGTCGTGCAGTCCTTTGCCTTCATGATTTTTTTTGAATGATTTTTGCCCCGTGTCTGCTGACCACCAAGACACCCCTCAATCAGACACTTCTCTATCTGGGGGGGGGGCTGTTATCCACAACCATGAGGAGGCTTACTGTTATCATCATCATCCTGGCAATTAGAATATTTTTTTTTCATTTTATGGCTGAATCATGCCCCTGGTGGTTATGTGAACACTTGCATCACTATAAGGGCTGTCTATGCAGCTGGCAAAGATGTTAAGGTTGCAAGCTGTAGCCCCTGTGGTACAGGATTTGATTCCCTTAGCCCTCACTTTCCTGTTGTGTGACTGTGAGGAAGTAACTTAATCAGATATTGCTCCTGGGTCACCCATGAATAGGGACTGTGTCCAGGGGGCCTATCTGGTTAATGAATAACATTATTATTATGTTCAGTTAACCCCATGCAGTCATATCTCTCTACAGCTTCCAACAGGGGCTACCATTATCAACTTTGTATCAGCTTGAGCAGCCGCACCCACATTTTCCTGGCCCCAGTCTCCACATCATAATATGGCTCTGCTCTCCAGTCAAGGCACAGTCATTAGACTAGTGCCATGAGCAGGAGCCATCTTCCATCCTACCACACTGGGTACGACCATTCTCCCAGTCTGAGCTATCCATGTACTAACAGCTACTCAAACCCGAGTGTCCTGGGCTGTAGTCAAGGCTTTATCCCTCAGTGCCACTGACAAAGACTTTTGCATTCAGATTTGATTGAAATGGACAATCTAGTTAATAGAGAACAGTGTATTTAATGACTAGATATTTCCAAATGACAGCACGCTTCTAGCTCTGAAACCTACCTTCCATTCCCAATTCACTTCTGGGAACATCATTAAAAGATTTGTCTCTCAAGAGGTAGTTCCAACACTTGTTTTCTGTAGTATGCTCATGATATGACATTAATAATGATACTGTTGTTATGCATGCCTGCAGCTCATGTCACAACTTACGAGCCATGAACATGCTGCATTACTGGTTGCAAGACCGTGGGAAATATTTCTGGGTAACAAATTTAGCATATGCACATATAAAACATTCCATTGCACTTTGACCCTGTTTTGCTAGTTCCACATTTTAACTCATTATCATAACTACAAGCGCATTGTGGTGCCTTTTCTCAGCTGCCAGTGTTGCTTTTCATGATGCCTTTAATATGGTGCTACTGCTCATAACACTAGCATATTGTTACTCTAAATGGTGAGACAGGAAGCAGTACAGTGAGTAACAGTTTATACTTTTAAATATGCTTTTGGTAAATACAAACACAAAAGTGAAACTTTTGGTTGTGTATTTATATTTATTCTGCTTAACATAGTGTTGTCTCAGATTTGTCAAATGAGTGACAAAGGTCTGTAAAAACTAGAGGTGTGACATTCCAAAGTACTTTCATTTGAATGAGTTAATAAGCATGCAGGAATACTTTACTCCACATGACTTGACAGGCATTAATTACTAGCAGGAAATGTGCAAAAAGTTGCAGTACACAGTGTACAAAAATGTTCTGCCTTGTATAACTTTTCATTTCTATACCATAAGTGCTACTGTAACACTGTATAGTAATCACTAAGGCAGACTGATGAGAGACATGCTGGTGCACTCAAGGTGATTGCATTAGGAGTGGGGAGAAAACACCTTCTATGTGGTCATAACTTACTGACCCTTACAGCATGTGCTAAAGCCATTGTTGAATCATCAACAAAAATGACTTTGCTGCTGTCTTTAAGTGAAACTGTTGTAAAATGCTTCAGGTATGCACCTATTAGCACATATTTACCAAGAACGTTTACTGTTCTTGGGACTATACATAGTGACATGACAGAAGGCTATCTTTTTCTTCAAAGAATGCGGAGAGGCTGTCATTTGTCAAAATAATCCTTGCATACCACAGAAACCATACTGTCCTTTCCTTGGAATGAGCTACAAATCAGCAGGACATAATGAGAGGTTGTGAAGAATAACACTGAAGAAGATGGTACCGGTTACACAAAGAGACTCTGCTGTACCCAGAGCAGCAGGATTTTGGACTCAGTACCAAACAGATAGTATTACTAAATAGTTCATTCACAGTTACCTGGTATTCTCACACTTCTTCTCACCTTCAGCTCTACTTGCAGTCCCTTTTAGCCAAGGTGTAGGTTAGGGTATACAGAGGATTACTTAGGGTGGATTTTAAGCTTGACACTAGAAGCTCAGTGACCTCAGCCAAAAATGCTACATCAGGTGCTACTTTTCCTCAACAATGTTGGGGGGGGGGCTCAAGGGGTCTGTCCCATACTGTATATGTGACTAGTATAATATAATTTTAAAGCAGCAGATAGCTGGGTGTGAGCCACATAGCTCTGAGGACCGAGACCATCTTCAGTTAAGAGTTTTTAAAATATTTATTTATTTATTTATTTATTTAATATTTTTAATTGGGGTAGTCAGACTGGGTGATAAGCCCATTTTTAGTGGAGTCCCAGGGAGAAAAGCTCCACAGACAAATTTTACAAGATTTAAGGGTCAAAACAGAAATTGTTAACATCATAAGAATTCTTACACCATAGGAAAACATATTATAAAAATCATGAGAAATATAACCATCATTGGTACATTACTAAACACAGTAAAGAATGACATTAAATCTATTTAAAAGAAGTAGAATAGGGTATGAGAAAGTAAACAGAGGAGGTAAAACACTAGACAGAAACCAAGAAAGGAGGGGGCTAGAGGCTAGAACAAGAAGAAGTGAATGGACAGGAGAGGTGGGGAAAGAATGATAAAGATAGGTGGAGAGGTAAGGTAGGGGAGAAATGTTAGGTAGGAAGAAGGACAGGAGAAAAACAGGGCAGGGATAAGCTATACTGTAAGTGTGTAAGAATATAAAGGAAACAATATAATTTTGCTTCTGTGACAACTGACCATTAGTTTTTCCAATTCTCCTGCTCCTTGACTCAGCCTTTTCTCATTGACCTGATAAAATATTTGGTAACAGGAGACTTAGTTGTCCCAATGCAGCAGCATCCTGCTGTAATACAGAATGTTCTTTTCATTGTCAGTAAACTGTTGAAGTGCCTGCGGTGCTCGTATGTGCCTCCTTATTCAGCTGTCTCAATCTATGTATTTGCAATGCTGCTCATGCAGTACTGACATGGTGTCAGAAGTGAAGGCATTTAACTAACACACTGGACATTGGGTTTTTTTATTTATTCAAACTGTTCAGCTTGCTACATTAATGTACTGTTTTACAATGCTGTGCAAGCAGAAGGCCTATTATGAGATGTGCTATCATGATAGGCCAGCAGTAACACTGAGCATAGCTTGGCAGGCAAGCTGTCCATTCTGGTTACTCTAACCAGGGTTGCAACCTTTGCATTCTGCTTTTTACTGACAAGTGAGCCACACTCCCTGCATAATGTAAACATATGCCCCTTGCCTCAGGGTACGCTACAGCCCCTTTGACAAGCCATGCCTATAAACACCAATTTTAAATATCCTATACAGTGACTGCAGGGCTATCCTTAGGTAATACTGAGTCCTAGAAGGGTTCCATGCACCCTGCAATCCCATGCACTGTTCCTCTGGCACATGTCCTAGTGTTTGTTTTACTTTTCATCTTTCCGTATATCTTCTACATTTCCTAAGTGGTGAAGATTGCAGTATAATAACTATATATGAAATAATTTGCTTAAGCCAGGGGTCAGGGGGCCACTAGAGCCCCAGAAGCCATGGGGGTTTTATATGTTCTGTGGTGCATTTCAGAGTTTTTTTTCTGCAATATTTGATACAATGATAGCCTGAAGAAAAATCATGAGTAAAGAAAGAAATTGCCTTATTTTTCTTTCAAAGAAATAAGTTGTGTCTAAAGCTTAATCTTTAAAGCTGACAAAACTGTAGGTACTGGTAAACTGGGAAGTAGTTACAGATAAAATGAGAAGATAAGTGCTTGTAAGGACAAGGGATAAGTGCCTGACCTCCAATCACACATGAAAAAAGCAGATAGTCATCTACTGTGTAACCTGTTGATGTTAGATGGGGATGAAATGAATGGACATGCCTGGGTGGGTTCAGTGAGCTGTTTTACTAAGGACAAGGGATAAGTGCCTGACCTTCAATCACACATGAAAAAAGCAGATAGTCATCTACTACGTATCCCGTTGAGGTTAGATGGGGATGAAATGAATGAAAAAATGATTCTAGTCATATACCCTTTGTTGTACACCTTTGAGGTCTGATTTTGACAAAAGTTAAATAAATAATGACCACACTGTCCCCAGCCTTCTAGCAAGCTGTAGCGATCTTCTGTGCTTACCTTAAAGTTTTGTTGTGAGGAAAATTAAAGATATAATGACTACAGCACCCAGCCGCCACACACACTATAGCAACTTTCTGTGCTCATCTCTGAACAGAGTCATTTGTAAGACTAAATGGGGCCCTTACTAAGCAAGTGCCAACATTCACTTATAGTGGTGGTCCTCTGAAGCTCTGATTATATAAATTTTCTGTGATGCATTGTATGTCTTATTTTTCAAAGAAAATGACTGCTTTTTTCTGTTGACAAGATTTATGTACGTGTCCACCAACATATTTTTTTTCCTAAATACATGCACAAACACACACACACACACACACACACACGCACACACGCACACACACACACGCACACACGCACACACACACACACACACACACACACACACACACACACACACACACACACACACACACACACACACACACACACACTCTCTCTCTCTCTCTCTCTCACACTCTCTGACATTGCATACTTTCCTACAGCCAAACTGGGGGATGTCATTTCATCTACAGCATGTCTTTGGGGTGTAGGTGGAAACCAAGCATATGGTTAAAACCTTCACAGAGATAGGGAGGTCATTCAAACTCCACACAGATGGAGCCACAGCTGATAAGTCAGCTAGAAAGCCAAGTGCTGTGAGATGGCAATGCTAGTCACTGTGCCAATGGTCAATTGCTTTCCCACACATCCTGCCCAAATTATCAAAGATAGCCTTTTATTGTGTACAATGCTAAAATGCAAAGGAATGATTAGTCACTTGTTACTCATATATACTGCCCCCAACATAAACATGCAGGAATAAGCCATTGTAATGATAATGTTCACATAAATTTCAGCAAACATTATGCATTTGTAACACTTCTTCTACCATGTCAGATAAGTGATGGTTTCACAGTAATCAAAGAAATCAAGGGTTAAGTCATAGACTTCTTAATCCTCTCTGCACTTATGAATTTCATAAAAAATAAACTTTCCATATTTTTCACTTACTTTGGAAAGAGTAGTAAAGAGGTCCTTCTCAAAAATTAACTGCTAAGTGCTGCATCTCACAGTTGTTATTGTTCTTTTACTTTTACAGTTTTTGTGTGGAATCAAATCAAACACTGCTATGGCAACTAGTAGCATCGTCCAGGCTCATGGCCAGGGAGCACAGAGTCTGTAGTCACTCCAGTGATGAGCTGGTACAGCATGCTCCTGTCTCTCAAACTGAGCTGTATAGCTCTCACCTGGATAGCTTTCAGTTGCCCCTGATTTCTGCATAATGTCCCTGCTTTTTGCTTCATAGTTTTGTCCTGTCCCTTGTAAAATGTTTGATTTTCTGGTAAATCACTGATGATTACGGTCAGCCAACAATACCAAACATTACAGTTTTGTACTTCTTACTTTTCCGAAAATGTATGCTACCATAGATACCATTGTTCTATTAACTTTCTAATTGAATTAGTATAATATTAAAAACTGTTAGTGATTTTGTACCTTTATCCTCCATTATTTTTGTCTTTGTCACTCATTCTTGAACAAAAACGTTGAAAGCTATGCCAATTATCCCTGATTTGACGTCATACTTTATTTCCCTCACAAAATGTTTAATTTTCTGGTAAATCACTGAAAATAAGTCGGTAAATAATGCCAGACATTATTTTCTTATTTCATACTATTCACAAAATACATGCTTATGCAAAACCTCTTGTGCTGTTAATTTTCGAAGTGAGTTAGTGTAATATTTAAAAATTCCTATTAACAAATAATTTGAGTGCTATGTTCAAACTTACAAACAATATGAGTTAAAAAACACAGAATGAGAGCCCAAACCAATGTATTTATTATTCAAATTCCATGGGTTTCTTAGTACTGTTTGCTTTTCTGTCATCAAACCAGCCTCTCACAAAATCAGCAACAAGGAGAGGTGAGTACAACCGGGGCAGCAGTGTGCATTTATTTTTGGTTGCTGTTCATCAGCATAGTAGATATTGTAATCCAAAAAAATGGACATTGCTGAACTTTAGGAAATTGAGAAGTGCAGAACAAGCCTTAAAACTGATGCAGTTAGCAGAAATAGCAACAAACTGGAAGAGGAACTTAATTTTTGGATTATCAGGGAATAAAAGGACAGCTGGAAACTATAACCATAACTAATATTAGTCTTGTTCATAATTTCAGTATATTTTCACAAATCAAGTTCATATATTTTACAATCCAACAAAGCTATAGCTGGCTTATGTTGCACCTGGTGCCATTCCCTAATCTGGTGCCCCTCAATTCTAAGTTGAGGAGCAAAGAAAAAAAAAAAGGTCTGTTTCAATCTGACTGGTGCTCCTAACCTAAGAAACCAGCTAGGGGAGCAAAAAAAAAAAGTGAGGACTATAGCAGGTGGCTTACTACTACATTCTTGACCATATATTATTTCTGTGCAGAAATAAATACCAGTGCTGCATTACCAGTCAATCAGCATTTCCCAGTCATGTCCCCCAACATCTTGTTCCTGGGGCGGCTGATGCAGTCCAGTTACTAATCTAGCTGTACTAATTTTTAACCTTTTCATGCACCACTGAACCACTCATGTATTTTCTCTTCATGTCTCCAAGTTTTGGTTCAGAGTGAGCAAGATGATGACCCTACAGCCACCTTTGTTTTTAAAAATTGCAACTTCTTTGAAAGCTTAAAATCCTTGATTTAGTGTTCTGAGTTGCAATTCACTTGAAGTGGCCCCGGGGAAAAGCCTGCGTTTGAAAAAATATTGTGCCATTTTTATATGACAGGAAAGGAGGCAAGTAGGTTATTTTATACATATTCCTTAATACAGGAAGAAAGAGACAAAATGCAGTCTTAAAAAAAAAAATTTAAGCATACTACAAGCCAAAAAAAAAAAAAAAAAACAACCTTTAACACGGGAGTTATTTTTTAAAGAAATCAAGGGAGTCAATCTTCCCATGTAATATCTGTTATCTAGTAGCATTATTAGTTAACTGCTTCAGAATGTAATAAGAGCTCAAGGTTAATTTTTGGTAGTCTTCACTGTTTTGACTGTCTTTAATTTTAGTGGCATAATATTTAGTATACCAGGATGACTGAAAGAATGAGATAAATAATTGCATGAAGCCAGCTTCACTGGTATGTAATACTAACTGTGCCATGTCCATATTAAATGCATTCTTTATACAGATACAAAGGCCAAAGGTGCCAATTTCTTAATACTGTACATGCATATATTACACCTCTATTTAAAAATAGTTATTTTCCTCAAAGGTATACACATATATATTACATCTCCTTTTCTCTTCACACATACACACACACACACACACACACACACACACACACACACACACACACACACACAGAAACATTCTATGGATAGTGATGACTGTTCATTAGGTGTCAGATGTGATTCAACAGTAGTGGATGGATGGATGGATGGATGGATGGATGGATGGATGGATAGATGGACTGCTGGATGAATGGGTGGATGAATGCATGGATTTATTGCTTAATTTGCATTAACGTGTCTGGCCACTATAACACATCACATGCTCTTTCCTTGCATTTCACATTTCCTTAACGTGACTTGTCTATTTTCTGGGTTATAAATTTCAAGAGTTCTTCAAATGTGACATGTAGAAATTTTGGTTCATGTTTCCCTGTTTCATAACAAATGTATTGAAGCTTCAAATGAGATTAAACTTGGTAATAGTAGCTTTAGCTCAATAAAACCTACAAAAAATACCCTACATCACACATGGGGGGGGGGGCATCACTGTCCTATGCCCATTACTTATATATACTAACTTCCCAGTCACAAAATCATAGAAAAAAAAGAGGCAATCCCATGCACATTGAGTCACTACTGGTAAACAGTACCAGTAGTGATTTCCATTAGGAAAAGTGGTCAGGAATGAAATGTCAGAGAATTCAACTAGATGAGTTTAAACCTTATCCCTTTACACTTGGCCAGTGGTATAGCAATGGTGGCATACTGTACCATCTCAGACTTTACAATTGCTGAGTTGTACAGTAATGGGGTGTACTGTATCATCTCAGACTTTTCACTTGAGCAGTTGTAGGGTAATGGGGTAGAACTGTACCATCTTAGACTATACTTGGCCGTGGTACAGTAATGATGTACTGTACTGTGTCAGACTTTACAATTGGCAAGTTGAATGGCAATGGGGGCATACTGTACCATCTCAGACTTTACACTTGATCAGTTGTAAGGTAATGGGGATACACTGTACCATCTCAGACTATACTTGGCCGTGGTACAGTAATGGTGTACTGTACTGTGTCAGACTTTACAAATGGCGAGTTGAATGGTAATGGGGGCATACTGTACCATCTCAGACTTTACACTTGATCAGTTGTAGGGTAATGGGGGTACACTGTACCATGTCAGACTTTACATTTGATCAGTTGTAAGGTAATGGGGGTATACTGTACCAAGTCAGACTTTTCACTTGACAAGGTGTATGGTAATGGGAGTGTACTGTACCATCTCAGTCCTTACACTTGACCAGTTTTACAGTAATGGTGGCAAACTTTAACATCTGAGTCTTCCTGAAGATTATTCTTGCAGTCAGGAACAAATCAAATTTCTGAATTTAAAGTTTCCATTTCTCAAACAAATTATTGTGAAAACAGAGGTTGCCAGATTTTGCCAAAGGGCTACAGTTGATAGATTTATAAATCTATTATTTCTGATATCATGCAACAATTGGTATATAAAAAAGTCCAAAAAAGGAAGACAGAGACTGTCTGCTTTCAGATTGCATCACTGCATAGAATATCAGGCCACAGAGTACACTTTCATCATACAGACACATATATACATCGCACGTGGAAAATACAGACATATAGATATATTAGCTGCTCTGCATAACTACTGTTAATTGTACAGCTAACATTCAACACTGTTTTATTTATATATCTTCTGCCACTGGTCTAGTCATGACCTGCAGTCAGTTTGGGGGGAATATCTCATGCAATGTGAGACTATGATATGTTTAGCCAGAGCCAAAATCCCCATAATTACTTGTTTTTGAAGGTCCAGTCTGGAAAGAATTCTGTAAATCACTGCATATAGTTTAGGCTTAGTAGTACAACTTGGCAACACCTTTCTTTGGATGGTAGTTTTGAGTTTCTGAATCCAGTGCTTTCTTATATACTGAAGTAAAATGGCCAAAATACTCCTCTTCACTCCAAACAAGACTAAGAACCAAGGAAGGTAGCAAAAAACTATGGGAAATAGACTATCAAACAATCCACTTTTTCACTAAGTGCTTTCATCTATTACTTAACTTAGTCATGGGACTTCATCAGAGTAAAATTGAATAATGAGGTAGGATAGCTAAAAACACCAATCACAGAGCACATGTAATGAATATTAAGAAAGTCACAACACTTTTGAATAATTAATGAAATCCGTTAGCATAAGGACTGTTTGCTAAGATATGAAGTGTTAAAAACACAAATAAAAATAATAATTCTAAAACTTAATCAAAATGAAACTTTAAAAGACTGAAACAGATAAGAAATATATGTTTCAAATATTAAAAGATCTCACTTTAAAAACACTTTTTAAAGAAAGATTATCATTCACCCCTGGTGATTGGTGATCATTTAACCTAATTTGCCAGCATAACTCTTTGTATTCTAAGTGATATGGACCACAAAAGCATCTAGCCTAGTACTTTCCTGTGAACTCCCTATAGCAAACTGGAGGACATAGCAAATTTACTATCTATTAAAGTCAGCTCCAGTTTCACCCCCTGTCATTCCCAGTCAAGGGTGTAGCCAGGCATACCCTTTGTGCTCTACTGAGTACAATTTTCTGAGCATTACTTTGAGAAAGTGTAGCTTTTTCAGGCTATATTATGTCCACAATAGTCTAAATTAATAATGTCAATAAGATGTACATAGATTAAAAATAATACATTTAATGTTTTAGAGGGAAGAGCTGAAAGTGATGGCCACATTTATTAGCTGATTTTGGGGTGGGGGCAACATGTTGAGAGATGTCCATTTTTTTAATTAAAAGGACAGTTAGAGCTAGCATTAAGCACACGTACAAGCATGTTATTGCTGCATAGATGCAGCTGTACCCACCGGGAAGAAGTACAGAACTAATTAAAAAAAAAACAAGCCACCCTGGTGGAATCACAAAATCAATAGGCTGTATAACAGGAGGAAGAAAATAATAGCAAAATTTGGCAGGTGCAGCACCCAATAGGATAGAAGTACTCTCATCAAACTAAACAAACAACTCAGAGGACAAATAAAGTCTACAAAAGACAAAACTGAGGTAGGTTTGGCTTCCCAGGCCAAGGACAACCACAAAGCATTCTTTAGCTATGTCCACAACCTCAAAGGCAATACACAATTGTGTGCAGAGCTCATTGTAAATGGAGCCACCTATACTGACCCAGAATATATAGCAAACCTCCTTGCTGATAAATTCAGCACCAGCTTTACCCATCTCTCCCCCTCAGCTTTCCCTTAGGAAAGATAATCAAATATAACTCCCCTACTATCACTAGAGAACAGGTCCATAATGCTCTCTCAAAGACCAAGAACACTGCATCAATGGGCTCAGACAATATCCCAGGATGCCCTCTAAATCGCATAAAACATGACCTATCAGGGCCTCTGGAATTACTATTTAACTGTAGCCTCCAAACAGGCTTTGTGCCTTATTAATGGAGGAAGGCAACAACCATCCCTCTGCACAAAGGTGGGCCATCTACAGACCCTGGAATCTACAGACCCATAAGTCTCACTAGTCTTATATGTAAAGCCATGGAAAGAATTATCTTGGAGATGATCAATATAGATATAGTAAATCTCCAGACACTGGACTCACCTCAGTTTGGTTTTGTCAAGGGCAGATCATGCCTACTCATCCCGGTGGACTTCCATAAGAAGGTCACCAAAGCAATGGCTGAGGGCAAAATCATTCACACTGCCTACCTTGACCTAGCCAAGGCATTTGACACAATACCCCACTTGGGCATTGTTGACAAACTCAAGAGGTTAGGTACAAACCCATATGTCACCCATTGGATAGCCAACTGGCTCACAGACAGGACCCAGGAAGTTAGAATTGGGGAGTCCACCTCTACAAAGAGGCCAGTCACAAGTGAAGTCCCTCAGGGATCAGTCCTTGGACTGCTCCTTTTTGGCATTTACTTCTCAGAAGTTAAGGCCAATGTCAATTGTCTCTAGCTGACTAAATTTGCAGATGATTGCAAATTAGGAGCTGTCATTGAATCTCACACTGACACAAATATTCTCCAGGAGGGGCTGACACAAACAAACAACTGGTGTCAGAGCCATGGACTAAAACTGAATGCCAAGAAATTCATAATAGTATCCTTTGGGAAGTCATCCAACCCTGGTAACTATCATATTGACAACACACGCCTTAGACCTGACCCAGTGGTCAGGGACTTAGGGACACACATAGATAATAATCGAGCTTTTTTTCCATCACATGTCTACAGTGGTGAGGAAATCATTCTATGTTGCACAACTTATAAACAAAGGTATGGCATCTAAGTTCAAGAAGGTCATTGTTCCACTGTATATGGCATTCATCAGACCTATTACTGAGTACAATGCCCCCTTTGGTATGTACCTAGCCAGGCATATCCAACAATTGGAATGTCCACAGAGGTTCCTCACTAAAAGAATACAGTGTTTATGTAAAATGTTCTATGCAGAAAGCTTCAAGGCCCTATCCCTGTATTCTGTCTCCTACAGGCTTTTGAGGGGAGATCTATACCTGGTATACAGGGAATTGTCAGACCCCACTCTGATGGACCTCTTGCATATCCACAAAGCAAACAGCACCAGAATTACTCATTATAAAGACTTAAACCTTGCCTATGATATAAATAGGGCCTGCTGGAGAGATAGGTATGTATCCCAGAGACTACCCCATCTATGGAACAGGCTCCCCATCCATGTGAAGCAGAGCTCCTCCCTAACCCAATTCATGTGCAACTTGGACAATTGGATGGGAAAATGGAAATTCATCCATGAATTGGCACCTGCATCTCTAATGGACACAGGTAACCTGTAAATGGTTAATTTCCAAGGCCCATGCTTACATTTATCAGGGTTATCAGAACTTGTCAGAGATTTGGGATGCATGGCTAGGCTTGAAAAGGCCCTTGTAGTCATTAGCCTAGTAAACATCTATGAATCTATGAACCAATGCAAGTACAAAATGGAATTCTCTGGATATATTCCTGCTCCCAATTATCCTGCTAGGAAATAACCTTTACCATTTCTCTTCCAGCCACAGCAAGGGGTTCTCCAGTTTAATTCTCAGCTGGGGTGCCTTCTGTGCAGTCTGCATGTCCTCCCTGCATTCTCAGGAGTTCCCTCTGGGTGCTCCGGTTTCCTCCCACCTTCCAATGACATGCATCTGGAGCATTTCTCCCTGGGCATCTGCTGGAAATGGGCTCTGTCCCAGTCAGACTTTCCCCATAAACAAATGTTAAATAAAAGTATAAAACAAATAAGCTGTCACTAAAGAATATGTCTTCACTGCACTCTCCAAAGCTAAAAACACTGCATCAGTTGGCCCTGATAATATCCCAGGATGTCTCCTAAATAGCTTAAAACATGACCTGTCAGGTCCACTAGAATCTCTCTTCAGCCATAGCCTTCAGGCAAGCTTTATCCCTAGGGAATGGAGGACTGTAACTATCATCCTCTAAACAAAGGGGGACCATCAAAAGATGATTTTCACAGGCCATGAGGCTGTGTGTGTTACCACAATAAAAACTAGAAATAAATCTGCAAGAATTTTGGCTGTAAAATACTGTTTAATAGAAAGAGGTGATCCCAAATCAATAAAATATACTTTCATCCTACCAACATCCAACAGGACTTCATCAGAACTAGCAATCAAAAAATTTACATTACGTAAGTATCCCTTTCATCAAGTCACATGATACAAGTTATGTAACATCAATGGAAGTTCAAAATCACTTCTTCTCATAGCATGAGAAGTAAAACAAATCTCAGGATAGGAATTCTGGGTGCTTCCACTTACTACAGGAATTAGATTTATTACTTTTAGTACTCATCGCAGGATACTTACAATTTATTTCTGGTTCTGTGGTGATACATGCAGCCTTGTGGACTGTGAAAATAATTTGTTTCTTGGTCCTTGTTTTTTTTTTGGATTTCCATTCCCTGAACTTGGACTTTTTAAACCATCAGTGACCCAGGGAACTATTGGCCCATAAGTTTAAAATGGTCTTACATGCAAAGCCATGAATATCATTATTGTGGATTTGATAAACAAGGGCATAGGAAATCTTCAAACACTGGACCTGTCCCAGTTTGGTTTCATCAAAGGCACATGAAGTTAGGGTGGGGAATCCACCTCCACCAAGAGGCCTGTTACTAGTGGTGTCCCATAGGGTTCAGTACTGGGACCTCTCCTGTTCAGAATATGCTTCTCTGAATTCAGGGCAAATGTTGAAGGTATATGGCTGACCAAATTTGCTGATGATTGCAAGTTGGGTACAATTACTGAATACCCCAAAGATATAGATATCCTCCAGGAGGGTCTGACACAGACAAATAACTGGTGCCAGAGCCATGGCCTAAGCTTGGATGCAAAAAAAAAATCATAACTATACCCTTTGGGAAGATGACCACCCCTGAAAATTGCAGCATTGATAACACTTATATAATAGCAGATCCACTGGTAAAGGACTTGGGAACTCAGGTTGGTAATAACCTGAACTTTGACCACTATGTGTCCATGGTGGTGAGAAAATCCTTCTAAGTGGCACAACTTATAAGTAAGAGAATGTCATCCAGTTATAAGGAGATTATAGTCCCACTATACTCAGCCCGCATCAGACCAATAATCATTTGCAATGTACCCTTTGGCATGTAATCTGACCAGACAATAGCAAAAGTTGGGGTGGCCACAGAGGTTCTTCACTAAAGCAATACAGGGTATAAAAAACATGTTCTATGTGGACCACCTCAAAGCCCTTCTCTTACAGACTACTGAGACATGATATATGCCTAACCTATAAGGCATTCTCAATTTATTTTAATTCAATTCAATTCAACTTTATTGTCATATGTACTAGAGACAGCATCACAAAGTACAATGAAATTGCTATTCTGCAAATCCTCCAGCAACATATAAAAACAATGACAATTAACAAGAAGAAGTAATCTAAAACAACAAATAGACAATAACATAAATACCAGTATCAGTAAATATTTATAACTATGCAAAACATTACATCTGTGCAAAACAAGCTTGTTCCCTCTAAATGTGAACCAACCTACAAAACTGGAGGGAGTTGTAGTATGTGAATTTTATTTACAGTCTAATAGTTTGAGGTATAAAACTGTCTTTCAGCCTGGTTGTTCTGGCTGCCATGCTCTTATAATGCCTCCCTGATGGTAGCAGCATAAACAGTTTGTGTTGTGGGTGGGTAGTGTCCATGATAATGTTTTGAGCCCGCCTAAAAACTCTTTAGGTGTAGATACCTTCCAATGTGTTACTACAATGATGTTTTGGGCAGTTTTTATTACTCGCTGCAGAGCCTTGCAATCCCGTATTGTACTATTCACAAACCACACTATAATAGAATGGGAGAGAATGCTCTCAACTGTACATCTGTGGAAATGGCAGAGGATTTATTTTATTATTTATTTATTTTTGTTTACCGGGTAATGTCCAACTGGACAAAAAAGTCCTTTTTCAGTGGACACCTGGAGAGAAAAGCTCCAGAAACATGGTTATACAACATAATAGGTAGCATAAAAGGTTACAAGTTACACAGAGATGCAGATATTGTTAATAAGACAGTAAAAACATAGTAAGTAGCATAAAATGAAATTACAAGTCATTAAAAGCATTGTTACAATTTAAAAATTTAACAATTTACAATATCTTTTTTTTTTATTTGTTAACAGTGAATTGTGTGAAGGGAGTGCCTTCATCAAAGGTTATGAGAGCTGGGCCCAGAGTAATAGAAAAAAAATGGGAGGGGGGAATATTGGTTAGTTTGGAGCAGAGCATGGACATAGCCAGTGGGTAGGAAGTATTGTCTTAGTTCCTGTTTAAAGTTACGCATATAATCAATAGTTAGAATTTGTTGAGGAAGTGAGTTCCAGGTTTTTATAATCTTGTGGCAGTATAAGGAGTCACCATGAGAGTTAAGAGATTTATTTATTTTAAGTAGGACTTTGTCAGCCGACCTAAGAGAGTTAAGGTTCTTGTAGGGTTGGACAAGGTCAGTTAGGGCTGGGCAGTGATCAGGATTATACACCACTGTGTGGGCGATTATTAATTGGTTTAGTGTGAGCAAGGTTGAGAGTTTAAACCAATTTAGTTGTCTGAGGGCAGTACAAGGATTTTTTTTGGGGGGTAGGTTAGTTGCAAATTTGGCTATCTTGTTATAGCAGGATTCAAGGTTGTTTATTTCTGTTTTATGGAGGTTTGTGAATATTTGAGAACAATAGAGTAGTGAAGATAACAAGGGGTTCTTGCTGTAGCCAGTCTAACATGGTATGAGAGATAAGGTTTTCCTCTGTAGAGTGTATCGAGTTTAATAAGGACTTTTTAAATAGTCTGTGCTATATGTTTGTCAAATTTCAATCCATTATCTATGGTAACCCCAAGAAGTTTAGTGTGTTCAACAGGTTTTATTTTAGTGCCATTGGAAGAGAGAATAGAGAGGGGTTGATTATTAGCTAGCGAGAAAGGATTTGAAAAGATCATAAGCTTAGTTTTATTGGGATTTAGTATAAGTTGATGGGCTGCTAGATATTTTTCAATGTTGGTAAGTGCAGTTATTTTTTTTCATGAAGTGTCTCGATTGTTGGTGCAGAGCAGATAAGTGAGGAGTCATCTGCATATTGAATAGTAGGATGGTATTGGGCATGCCAGACTTCCTCATCCTTCTCAGAAAATACAGTTGCTGCTGGCTTTTCCCTACCAGGTCTGTGATGTTATGAGTCCAGGTAAGGTCCTCAGAGATGTTAATACAGAAGAATTTGAATGTAGCCACTCTTTCTACCTCAGGCTCACCAATATATAATGGTAAGTGCTGCCCTCTCTTCCTCCATGTATCAATTATCATCTCTTTCATTTTGATGGTGGTAAGACAGCGATTACTGTTCTGACACCACTTCACAAGGTTCTCCACTTCCCTCCCATATTCATCACCTCTGGAGGTCAGACCAATGACTGTTGTATCACCTGCAGATTTGACAATACTGGTGTCATGTTGAGAAGCAGCACAATCACAAATGAAGAGAGTGTACAGCAATGGACTCAGCACGCAGCCTTGTGGAATTCCTTGCTGATGATATTGTGAAAGGTGGTGGTGCCACCTCTCTGCCTCTCTCTCTTATGATGGTACCCTTTGACTTGGTGTTTTTGACCTCAAACCAGGCATAAAATTCATTGAAATCGTCTGATGAAAACGGACTGGCAGTAGTCATCCCCCTGCCTTTCTCTGACCCATGCTGACGGATCAGCTATACAATTGCAAAACAAACAGCACTGGAGTGAACCAATCTAAAGATGTAAACCTTGTCTGTGACATAAACAAAACATGTTGGAGGGATAAGTATATATCTCAGAAATTACCCCTTCTCTGAGACAGACTACCCATTCATGTAAATTAGACCCCTTCCCTTAGTCTTCTCTAGCACAATTTGGACTAATGGATGGGAAATCACAAATTCACCTTGGGCTTTTTGCCACTCTCCCTTATGAATCAGGGTACCTTGTAGATGTCTTAAGGCACAGGCAAATACCAAAGTCATTTTATTCCTTGGGCATTGATAACTGGGAAAACTGGGGCATGAATGGCTAGGCTTAAAAAGGCTCTGGGGCTGTTAGTCTAGTAACTATGAAAACAAGTGTAAGGTTGACAAATCACAAACTAAGTAACTAAGTCATGCGTTCAGCAAAAAGGGATGCTGTTCTTCATCTGACAATGAAAATGAAATCCATAATGTGTATCCTACACTAATGTGTGTGAAAGAACTTCACACACTTACAGACATTACATTGCTACGGTAATTTGGTACCTAATCAGAGAACAGAACTGGCATATTTGTACGGGTTGCTGAAGGGTTAGAGTTCATGGCAATGGGAACAAGAGAAAAAGAGCCCTTTTAAAAAATGTAAAGAATTATAAACATGGGAAAAGTGATTAGTATATTATGACCAAAGGCTGTTACTTTTATTAGCTATGGGAGGGTGGCCTAATGGTTAAGGTGTTTGCCTTACAAACACTGGATGCAGGGTTTGAATCTCACAAGGGATAATTGGCTAGGCTTAAAATGGCTTGCAAGGGCAGTTAGCTTAGTTCTAATTTATGAATCTTTATGAATCTTCTTATAGTGTCTCTGCATGTCTCTGCATATGGCATTAGAGTTTAAGTACAAGGTGTTATGCCTCCTAAGAACGCTGATATGTTGCTTATAATTTTATAACTCTTTCTTCTGCAGAGAATATGCATATATTGAGAAAAGAGAGTCTAGTTTTGATTTTTGGAGTAAAAAAAATTATCAGCACCTTTGGTGCAGATGATTCAAGATATTGATAGATCATAACCATTTATTAAGAATGTGTGGTAAACATTAGGGTCGCTCATAATGGCAGCAGCAGATTTCTAAAAATATACTATGATTTTATCAGCTTATGATTGCCAAATCAAATGCTAAATGCCCAAGATACATAGAAATGCTGATGTTCTCTTGATAATTCTTTTGTCAGAAACTTTTAAAGTAGCAGATGGAATGGCAAAGCATATAAATGGGCTATGCAAATAATTTCCAACAAATTCTCATTAATGCAGAGATGATAGCATAAATAACTAGGAATGAAAGAGAACTTTCTGGATTGTCAAGCTTCATGATGTAAGACTGGTATGACAGAGATCGTGACAGCTTAAAATATTTATTCTAAGAATAAGATCTGAATTACAAGTAGAGAAAAGTTTTATATTTTAGTACCTTGAGACTACAAATGTGTTAGTTTTCATGGAACCCGAGAAAAGCAGAACACACGTGGGGCAGCTTAGAACTGTGCCAATGAAAATTTTGGCTTAAAAGTTTGGTAATCAAAGTTAAGTGCTGAAAATAAGTACAGATGTAGAGAAAGTGGATCAGGTTAGATGTAACAAAAAATGCTCAGGCACTCTGAAAACAGCTGTCTGACAGACAGACATGAGTATGAAAACTGCACTTCTGCAAGAAAAAAGTTGTCATGTATAGTGGAAATCCTCTTTTTACCCAAGTTCAGTGACTTCAGAATTCAATATAGTAATTAGAATTAGATTGATTTTAATATTTAACTTAGTTTTTGCTGTGATTCAACGGAAATCCAATATCTATCAGTATTGAAGGAAGTGGATAACAGACTACCAACAAAGAAAAAAAAAAAAACAAACATCAAAGCCATTTTAGTGTTACTGCTCAATGCTAGGAGCCTAAACAACAAACTCCACACTCTACAAGCTCTCCTCACTCTGGAGAGTGTAGACATCTGTGCTGTTACCAAGACTTGGATGAAAGCCACAAAAAGTACTCTGCAAGTGGAAGACTACAGTGCCTTCCACATATTTAGACCAACAGTGGCAGCAAATACAACTCTAGGTTGTTAAACAAGATGATGCCCTGGAGTTTATCCACGTCTGAGTTTCCTTAGACAAGATTCCCTACCATGTTCTGGCCAGCTACAGGTCACCATATATAACCCACAAAGCTCACAACTCTTATCTGGACCTACTAGAGGTGCTCATCATCCAACCAAATAGACTCTTCATGGGAGACTTTGACTACCCTTCTATAGGCTAGGAAATGTAAACTGCCTCTAACTCATAGGACCAATGTTTGCTGGACGTTATAAACACAGACATTCTTGACCAGAGAGTGCACTGTCCAATCAGATCAAACATATTGGAGCTAGTACTCACCAACATGGGAGACCATTGCACCCCCTCCATGTCATGTCCTCATTGTTGGAAGTCAGACCACAAAGCTGTCTCACTCAAAATAAAAATCAAACCAGAAAATCTAACTAAATGTGTAGCAGTTAGGAACTATATTAAACCAAACTACATTCTATTAGGTGACAGTTGGTTAAGATTCACAACCCTGACAAGACAACTACCTATGCAGAATTGTTTACAGAAACCCTGGACAAACATAAATGTCGGCATTGAGGCTATAGTAACTACTAGAAGTAAGCCCAGCTCTAACATCAAAAACAAACCACACTGGTGGAGTCCTTACCTTAACAGGCTATATAAAAAAAGGAAAAAAAAAACATGGCCAAAATCAGAAAGCACAGCCCTCATAGACACAAGAACTCTCTGGTTCAACTAAACAAGAAACTAGGAGGTCTAATACAGTCCAACAAGGCCAATTACAAGGTCAAGATAGCCTCTCAGGCTAAGGACAATCACAAGGCCTTCTTCAGCTGTATCAGGAATATTAAAGGTAATACTCAGCAGTATGCAGAACTGGTGGTAAATAAGCATAACCATCACTGACCAGGGTGATATAACAATTCTACTGGCTGATAAATTTAGCTGTATCAATCAGGTTAAAAATATTGCTTCAGTGGGTGCCTCCTAAATAGCCTAAAATATCACCTAGCAGGACCACTTGAAGCACTCTTTAACAACTGTCTTAAAACATGTTATATGCCAGGTGGATGGAGGGCCAAAATGGTCATCTCTCTTCATAAGGGTGGACCATCAGTGACCCCAGGAACTACAGACCCATCAGTCTGACAAGTCTAATATGCAAAGCTATGGAATGAATTATCATGGAAATGATCAACAATAACACGGGTAACCTACAGACACCAAACCAATTCCAGTTTGGCTTTGTTGATGGAAGGTCTTGCCTCCATAACCTGGTAGCCTTCTTCAAAAGGGTTACCATGGCTATGGATGAGGGGAAAATGATGCATACCCTCTGCCTTCATCTGGCCAAGGCATTTGATACAATACCCCACTCAAGTATTGTTGACAAACTCTCAGAACTAGACATAAATTGGATGAATTTAGACATAAAATGAGTGTAAATAAACTAAAAAAAAAATAAATTAAATTTTTATAAATTTAGACATTGGATTTACTTGGACTTACAAATTTTACTGAATTTTTGAATGTGGGAAGGTGTTATGATCATTTTTGCTCACTGTGCAAGTGGTTTGCAGGGCTGATGTCTGCAGCCCTGTGAGGCCTGACTCACTGAAAGAACTGAGAATACTGATGAAGATTCATCCAGAATTCCATAGCTGCTTTGTCTCCCAAATAAACAACAAATCTCAATGGAGAAAGCGTAGGAGATGCGACAGACCTAGGAAAAAGGGCAATAGAGCTGGTATCAGCGCCATATTAAGAAAAGCTCCACTAAGGCCTGCAATTTCTTCTATGCTGCTGGCTAACGTAAGATCTCTAGATAACAAAATGGCATTTATCAAGATACACAACACAAACAGTAAGGTAATGAACAGCTGTATTATTATATTCACTGAGACTTGATTGAATTCAGACATATTCTTCTTATTCAGAGCAGACAGGTTACAGGCTCTCAGTGGTAAAACTAAAAGTGTGGGAGGGGAGTCTGTATATACATCAACAACAGCTGGTGTGAAAACAATGATGTAGTTACTAGGCATTGTTCAGCTGACATTGAATACCTTACAATTAAATGTTGTCTAGGGTTGCCACCTTTTGTTGTGGTTAAAGCCAGTCAGGCCACACCCCTCACATCACCGATAACCCTACCCATTCCCACCCTCTCTCCCACCCACATCCCACCCATTTTGTGATGTCACTATGACATCATCTGATGGGGGAACACACTCTTTTTCTGTTCCTGAAGCCTGCTTTCGGCTGAGTAACTATGCTTTTCTGTAATAAAGCATAGTAAATCAGCTGAGTTAACAAACTCTGATAGTCTGTTTCCTTTTTTGAAACAGAATACTGGAGATTGTACAATGTTTTCCGGACTACCGGAGAATCCATTTGACTTCCGGATAGTCCGAAAAAAAATGGAGGAGTGGAAAGCCTAATGACATCCATTCTAATTGCCCAGGGAGTATTCAACAATCTTTATAACTGCGGTTTACATACCTCTGACTGCAAACACTAATGAAGCATTCGCCAGCCTGTACCAGTTAGCCTCTGATCTGAAAAACAAGAACCCAGAATGTGTCAACATTTTAGCTGGGAATTTCAATCAGGCCAAACTGAAAACTGTGCTGCCAAACTACCAGCAGTATGTAAACTTCTCTACAAGAGGTGATAACACACTTGATACTCAAATATCACATAGGCATTCAAAGCAGCCCCCCACACTCATCTTGATAGCTCAGATCACATTTCTATCCTGCTTATCCCTGCCTACAAACCAATGCTAGTAAGTGAGAAAACTTTCAAGAAGCAAATAAGGATCTGGCCTGAAACAGCTGTCTCAGCTCTGCGAGACTGCTTTAAATGCACTGACTGGTATCTATCTAAAGAGGCTGCCACCACAAGTCAATGTATTAATGTGGATGAGTATACAGAAACAGTTGTTGGACACATCACAAAATGTGTTGAAGATGTCACCACCCTGAAACATGTAACCATCAGAGCCAGCCAAAAACCCTGGCTCACCAGTAAGGTATACGAATTACTGAGAGTGTGTAATTCTGCCTTTAAGGCTGGAAACAGAGATGCTTTGAAAAAGGCAAGGGCCAACTTGAACAAAGGTGTGAGAGTAGCAAAATGGGCATACAGTCTGAAAATACAGAGACACCTCACTGACCACAAAGAAGTCTGGTAGCTGTGGAGAGGGATCCAAAACATCACAGACTATAAGCCACCATTCACACATTGTGATAATAACCCAGGCTTTTTAAACAAGCTAAATATCTACTTCAGTAGATTCGAGGAATCAAATAGAACCTTACCAAAGAGACTACCCACCGATGCAGATGCCAAATCACTATTCCTCATCTTAGAAGAGGTACGCAGGAACCTATGTAGGGTTCACCTGGGCAAAGCAGCTGGTCCGGATATGATCCCAGGGAGGCTACTTAAAAACTGTGCTGATCAGCTGGCAGCAGTCTTCACAGACATTTTCAATATATCTCTCAGCCAGGAAAAACTGCCCAAATGCTTCAAGACCACTGATGTCATCCCTCTGCCCAAGAAACCATCTCCAGCATCATTAAATGATTACCGGCCAATTACACTTACCTCAGTAGTGATGAAGTGTTTTGAAAAACTGGTCAAGGATCACATAACATTCTGCCTACCTGCTACATTTGGTCCTTTACAATTTGCATACAGTCCAAATTGTTCTACTGCGGATGCCATAACCTTAACACTTCATCATACCTTAGACCACCTGGAAAATCAGGACTGATACGTATGCATGCTGTTCATAAACTTCAGCTCTGCCTTCAATACGGTAATTCCATGGCAACTGCTGTCTAAGCTGAGTAATCTAGACATAGAAAACAAAATATGCAACTGGATCCTTGACTTCTTGACTGAAAGGCCACAAATAGTTTGAGCTGGAAAACATCACTCAAACAGCATCACCCTAAACACCAGGGTCCCACAAAGCTGCGAACTCAGTCCACTTCTTTTAACATTTCTAACACATGACTCCACAACTACACATCAGTAAAACAGAATCATCAAATTTGCAGATGACACCACAGTAATCGGCCTTCTCTAGAAGGAAGATGAGAGGGTCTACAGGGAGGAGGTGAACCAACTTTTTCACTGGTGCACTGACAACTACTTAGCACTAAATGTTGAGAAAACCAAGGAAATCCTCATTGATTTTAGGAAGAAAAATAAGCCACACCCCCTATCATCATCAATGGTGTCGCAGTGGAGAGAGTAAATAGCACCAAATTCCTAGGGGTACATATCTCGCAAGACCTAAGTTGGGCCACAGACACTTTCTACCTTATAACATGAGCCCAGCAATGTCTCCACTTCCTTAGGAGACTTTGTAGAGCTAACCTCCCCCCACAGGTCCTACTCTCCTTCTACAGAGCCACGATTGAGAGTGTACTGACAAAAAACATCATTGTCTGGTATGGAAATTGTTCTCAAACTGATCGGAAGGCACTGGATAAGATCATTAAACAGGCCACAAAAATCATTGGCTCCAACCTTCAATCCCTACAGGACATATTCATTCAAACAGATGCTATGGCAGAGTCCAAAGACTATTAGAGGGATATACACCATCTGACTCATGGACTGTTCACACTCCTGCCAGCAAGGAAGCACTACAGAAGCATTAGATGCAGGACATCCAGATTCCATAACAGCTTCTTCCCACATGCTATCAGACTGCTGAGCAACAAACCCATAGCCTAACCAGCTAAATAGGTAAAGCATTATTTATGTACAATATGTCATTGTTATTTACATAACTCACTGCATGGCACTTTACACATCTCTATCTGCACTATAAAACTGTAAACTGTAAGTTTATGGATTATATTGGTGGTGGATAAGTTTTTCACATGTGTGCCTCTTTATTTATAGTACTGTTTGTTATATATCCTTATATTTCTACTAAGTCTGTTACTTTTGTTGTTGTATTTGTTTTTGTTTCTGCTGTAAACAGCTTTCAGTTTTTTTATTATCTTATTTTGATTTCTATTTTTAGTATTTTTAAATTATTATTAATTTAATCTATCTTCCTTTTGTAAACTGTAATTCTTATGGTATGAGCCTGAGTATCGAAATTTTGTGCAGTAATACACACTTTTTCCTCTGTGTTGATCTGTATGACAATAAAGTTTACTTTGACTTTGATTAAATCCTTGTACAATTTGCAGGATTTCGAGTTGACTCAAAGATCCAGGACCCAGGATCAGTGAGATCACTTTCAATAAGAGATTGGTCACCAGTGGAGTACGCCAAGCCCCTGTGTTTGACCCACTCCTATTTGGCATCTACTTCTCAGGATTCAAGGCTAATGTCAAAGGCCTCTGGCTCACCAAGTTTGCAGATGACTGTAAATTGGGAAGTACTATAGATCCCCCTCATAATACCAACATCCTACAAGATAGACTAACACAAACAAATGACTTGTAAGAAAGCCACAGATTAAAACTCAATGCAAAAAATGCATTATAGTACCCTTTGAAAAATCTTTGACCCAAGCTAATTACTTCATTGATAAAACACCTTAACAGATGACCTGATAATTAGGGATCTGGGAACATATGCAGACAGTAATCTGGTATTTGACCAACATGTAGCCAGGACAATAAGAAAATCATTCTATGTCATCCAGATCCAAGGAAGTAATAGTACTACTCTACAGAGCCCTTATCAGGCCAATCATTTCGTACAATGCCCACTTTCTCATGTACCTAACTATGAACTTGCAGCAGTTGGAATGCCCTCAAAGGTTCCTCACTAGGAGAATCCAGGGAATGACTACCCTGTCTTACACATATTGCCTTAAAGTCTTATCTCTGCACTCAGTCATACTGACAGGTGATCTATGCCTATCATATAAGGCATCCTCAGATCCAGCTCTGAGGGATCTCTTGCATATCTGCAAGACAAATAGCACTAGAAAACACTAGATCCAAGGACCCGAACTTTGTCTGCAACATAAATATAATCTGCTGGGGGGGGGTGCCGATATTGGTCTCAAAGGATGTCCATACTATGGAGTAAGTTCCTTATCTACATACAGTACAGTTCATCCCTGACCATATTCAAAACAAACCTTGATCATTGGATGGGAAATTGCAAATTCATTCCTGGTCTACCCCCATGTCTTTGATAGACAGAGGTCAACTGTAAGTAAATTAATCCCCAACTAACATACCCCCCCTCAACATAACTTTTAGCTATCTCTTTACTAACATAATCCACCATATAGGGGTCCAAGGAGTCCTGGATCAAAATTGGGTTTGGTTGCATGGCTAGGTTGGAAAAGACCCTGGTGGTCATTAGCCTAGTATAAACCTATGAACCTATTAGTTGAATGGGGTACAAACATCAAACTCCCTACATCCTGTATAGAGGTTTGGGCTGTCTTGATCTCCATAAGGAAAAAAAAATCAGATTATTTTGTGAATACTGGTTTGTACTGTTTGCTTAACTAAAACTGCATTCACACAGTTTCTTCATTGATCTGTACCCTAGACCCCACTTTATATTACTGTGGTATTCAAATTTCATTTAATGTAAATTATATTTAACTTGAAAACATTAGAAAATGGCATCATTGGTCATCCTGATGAAATAATCCACTTTGGAGCTGTTTACCAGAATGCAAGATGCACATTAAATCTAAATATCTTTTTCAGTGTAGAAGTACAATTTACCACCACCACTGTTATCATCATATGTTAAAGCAACTCAGAACAATGAAAACTAATTGTTTGTGACTGATTCCTCTTTAAACTTTATTTTGCAATGTATGTTTATGGGTAGTAGATAAATCTCTTACAAATAACTCATAACTTTGCAGTCCTAACAGCCAGAACTGGAGTTTATATTTATTCTGTTACTACTCATCAGCCCTGTATGCATTCCTTTTGTATTACAAATGAAAGTAGAATTTCACTTTTGAGACAGCCAGAAATAAAAATTTTGTTCATTGGTTCTTTGATCAGCTCTACAAATATGTAGCTTTTCAGTTCTTAATTTGTGCATGAGAATCACTTCAGGATTAAGTTTATCTATTTTCATACCACTGTTATGACTATCGCAAAAGCATATCATCACATTTCAAAGTCTATGCAGAAAAAACGTATGTCTGCATTTCAAATGACCACCCTATTGTTAGTGTGAGGTAAGTAGCTTTCCATTATGCACACCTGCTCATTGTACCACTGCCAAGCCGTCCTGAGGAAGAAGGTCAAGGGACAGAGACAAAGAAAAAGCAAGCAGAAACACTAAGACATTTCATGTCTGTGCTATGTCAGACAAATAGCTTTTTGGTAAATTTCCAGCAGCCGTAGTCTTGAACTGTCTGTCTGAAATGGAAAATATGTTATCATTTTATAGCAGAATGAAAATGTTTGGTACTCTGACCCATACATAACACAAGTGAGATCTGCAGACATTATTCATGTCTGTCTGTCTACAGACAGTCCTGGAATACTAATTTTTAGTTTGTTGGATTGCATCTGGAATATTCTTAGCATATAATTACTTGTCCATTATTTTACAGTGAATAAAGCTGATAACTGATGACATAGTAAAAGTGACAATGCAGTCTCACAATTTCCTGTATATGACTAAATTTCTTGACTTATTTCCTGACCAAAATGGGCACATTGCCAAGGCAGATTACCGTTTAACTAATTTGGAAAGGAACTGGGGATATGGACCTGTTTTACTGATAGAGAAAATGCTTGCAACTACATGGAATGCTTTGCTGTCACCTGGAGACTGTCTATGGGCTGAATGAATAAATATACTGACTTCTTTTTCAGCTACATAATACTTCTTTACTTCTTCCCTATGCTGAGTAACATTAATAAAGCTTAAAGTGAGCACTGTAGTGAGTTTCTGACATGAAAATAGAACTGTTAGCATTTTTATTCATTACTGTCAGAGAAAGATGTGTAATTTACTGTCTACTGACAGTTTATGAGATGAACTGGTGATGATCCAGAAGTTAATGGACATTTGAGTTCTTATTAAAAATAAAAGAAAGAAAATGTTTTTGCAGTTATTGCAGTGCTATGCATTAAGGTCTATGTAGGTCTAGTGATAGAAAAAATGAGTATAGAGATGTAAAAACTGTTTACTTCTTATTTTATTTTGACATATTAATTTGTTAACCAGAAAGCTTAATAGGCGCAAATGCCTCTTTCCGGGAGGAACCCTGACATCTAGTCAGGTGATTTTGTAAGTGGAGTATAAGTTCATTAACAGCTCCGTGCTGCTTTATCTGAAGAGCAGATAAGTGGGGGAGTGGCTTTGATGTGAATAATACATGCCTTCATGTATAAGATGTTACATATTAAGAACATGCAACAAATAGTGAAATACTTTGAAAAAAATTAGCGCTACTTTGACTTAACATAATACAATGAATGATGATGAATACAATCATTACCAGAGAATTAGCTGGCATTGTGACACAAATCATACCTCTCAATCTGTCAGAGAAGAAATCTGGACAAAGGCACAAATAATGAGGGGACAAAGGCCTAAAAATAGGGACACTTTTAAATATTACTCTTACAAACTTAGAAAGTTGATAGATTAACAGGTTATGAATTAGCATGAGTTTTCTGAAGGATATGAAGTCTGAAACTCAAATGTGTGTCAATATTTTCTGACTTCAGTCATCAATGATTTGCCAGAAAACCACAATTTTATGATAAACAGACGAAAAATATGAGGCAAAATCTGTACAGTTGAGAGGTTTGACACAGATGGTTAATGTCCTGAGCCAGACTATGATCTAAACATTCAGAGACTGACCAATGGCTAAGGTGCTAGAGAAACTAGCCCAGGAGGAGAAATGGGGGGATCACTGGCTAACCCTCATGTAGAAGGAAGTGGTTGAATTCCTAGCACTAACAGGTGTTAGAGATCAGGGAGAAACACTTGAGACCAGAAGGACTGAGATGTTGTCCTGGCCCTTCCAATTAGCACTTTGCACTGTAACCAAATTTCACGCATGAATAGCAGCAAACATGTTATTGGGCCAGTAGTGGAGGCCCTACCTCGGTGGCACTCATATCAAACTACCAGGGAGGATGTTAAAGACACAGAGGAAAATCATGTAGTGAAGTGCCAAGGATGATATCAAACTATGGACTCGCCAATCCATCTTCCTCACTTTCCACACTGGCCAGTTTCAGAACAGAGGTTTCAATTCCCATGTTCCCCAACTACTAGTAGTGTCTCCATTCTAGGGTGGTAAGCTGAACTTGCTGTCCAAGGGGAGAAGGGTCGCAGGAATATGAGTAATAGCTAAAGTACCATTTTGAGATCTAAAATTAGATTATACACTGAGAGGTTGTAAAGCAATAATTTTGACCTCTTCAGATTCATTTAATTTTCATAATTACTCCTGCACCATTCTCTGAGCATAATTTCCTATAAAGCATTGTTATGTTAAATTTTATAGTACATTACATGTTTTACTTATTAAGCTACAATTTTTTTTTAGTTGTTTCACTGAGGTTCTCTCTTGTTAGTGGCTTTTGTGAAAGAATGCAAGACACAATGCACTGACCTGGTTTTATGACTTTGGACGACCTTGGACAGTTGTTAACTTTTATTTATTTATTTGTTTGTTCATTTTATTCATTTGTTTCTATAAGTCTTCTTTTTAGTGTCATGGTTCTGATACATGCTAGAGAGTGGCCACGGTGGTGCAGTGGTTAGCATTGTCACCTCACAGCAAAAGGTTCCCTGGTTCGATCCTTGGCTGGGGTGCCTTCTGCGTGGAGTCTGCATGTCCTCCTTGTGGTCACGTGGGTTTCCTCTGGGTGATCTGGTTTCATTCCAAAGACATGCTGTAGGTAGATTGGACACTCTAAATTGGCCCTATGTGTGTGTGCCTTCTGTGGAAGGTTGGGTGCCGGGCTGGCTACTCAACACTGTAAAACTCCACTGGCAATCATGAGCAGACAGGTGATCTGCTGTGGTGACCCCTAACCTGGAAAAGCCAGAAGAAGTTCTGGAACATGCTAGACTTCAGATGTTATTTTGTTTTGCTTTCATCAGCAAAGCAGCACAAGACATTTGTGATACAAAGTATCAATACAAGCCTGAAATTTGATGATTCTTCTTGTATAACAAGCCCTTATCTTACTTTATATTTTTAGAGGTGTATATGTAGACTATGGCTTGCAGTGCCTTAAGTATACTATATAAAACATAATGGTCTAACTTTGGGCATTACTTGTATTCAGCAACATCTACTCTCTAATATACTTTAAGAATAAAAATACACTGCATGGAAGATATAAATTTATCACATTAAGATTATATGATTGTAGACACATTTAGTTTAATTTTAGAATTCAAAAACCTACAAAAATGATTTTCTTTACTGAAAATGTTGACTGTATTCAATGTTTAATAATGGCCCACAAGCGTTGACATTTTTTGTACAAATGCATTTTCATGCCAAACAGTACAAAATAAGTGAATTCCTCTCATTTCAACCCCCTCCAAGCCCCTCAGGATTATTGCCATCCAACTGTTTCTAGAGAACATGTCAAGCAAATTTTATACTGTACTAAAAAATAAAAAAAAATAATAAATTTGCTACGTTCCCACAATATTGATGCTGTTATTGTTTGTGAAACATGGTTAAAGAACAATGACTGGAAACCAGTTCTGTCAGGGTATAAATGTTTTTACTGTAACAGACATTCTAACAAAAAATGGTGTTATGATAGGGATTAAAGATAGCTATGAGACCTGTGATTATTACATGTTCAATGGTAACACCAATACTATAGACTGTGTAACTGTGCCAATAAAGACAACCCTGGAACATATAACAATTGTTAGGGTGTATAGACCACCAAAGTCAAGTGCAGATGACCTAGAGGAATTCATACATTTCTTACATGAAACACAGGAGAGAAGAATAATATTAGCTGGGGGCTTAAATTTACCAGAAACAGACTGGAATAATATTGATTCAACAATGTTAGTAAAGAAATTATTCACAGAGTATATTCAGGAACAACAAATGCTTCAGATTGTAAAAAAACCTACCAGGCGACGGAATATACTAGATATTATTTGTGTTCCCAAAGAAATTACTGTAACTTCAAGTCAAGTTTTACCACCATTGATGTGCCGTGATCATGGGGTTATTAAGGTTAATTTGTTGCTAGATAATTCTGCCAAACTGAAATCTAAGCCAATGCACAGAAGATTAATTACAGATTATAGGGAAGCAAAACAGTTACTATATAAAACTAAATGGAGTGAGGTGTTCAGTAGAAAAACTGTAGATGGAATGTGGAAAGTTTTGAAAGAGAAATTGTTTGATTGCAAAAAGTCAAAAAAATGTTTAACATCAGGATCTAGGCACGCAACATCAGAGGGCTATATTTCGATAAGAACAAGATACCTGATTAAGGTGAAAGACAAAAAATATAAGAAATGGAAGAGAGGTCGAACTACAACTTTGAAAACTGAAATAAACAAGCTGGACAAACAGATTAAGCATAGTGTGAGACAAGATCAAGAAAAATTTGAAGAAAATGTATATAAAGATATTGAGCATAATAGGAAACCTTTTTATAGATACATAAGATGTGGAATGAGTAAAGATACACAAATTTATAAGCTGTGTGCAGATTCCAAAATTTATTCTCAGCCACAACAGATTATAGATATATTTACAAAATCTTATGCAAAACAGTTTGGCTCCACAAAAGGGGTGGTAAGTTGTCCTAGTGACATCCAAGTGACCCCAGATACTGGAATCAAATTAGATTATATTGAAAATGAACTGTGCAAACTGGATCTAAACAAAGCGCAGGGAGGAGACGTAATAAGTAACAATGACCTGAGAACACTTCAGCAAGAACTTACACTACCATTTTATTTATTATTCACTAGGTCATACAAATATGGGGAGATTGCTCAAGATTGGAGACATGCACTTATTAAACCTGTCTTTAAGGGAAAGGGGAGTAGGACAAACCCAGAATCATATAGACCCTAAGTCCCCTTTCATGTTGTGGAAAAATAATGGAGAAGGTAATACTGGATAAGTTATTGTCAGAACTGGATAGATTGGGACTTGAAACCATATATCAGCATGCATATGTTGAAAATAGATCTATTACCGCCTGTAACATGATGTTCTATAACAATATAATAACAGCTATGAATGAAAAATTATGGCGTGATGTGATTTATATAGATTTGACTTCAGCATTTGATAGTATCATACACAAAAAACTGATCAATAAATTAGTACAACTAGGTATTGATGTACTGTTGATAAGATGGATAGCTGCATGGCTTACAAATAGGACATGGCAAGTATCACACACCAACTGGATAGGTGAAATCCTTGGTTGCAGTGAAGGTGTCCCACATGGATCTGTCCTAGGCCCTTACTTGTTTAGATTGTATCTTTCAGACCTTACTTTTTCATCTGCGGTATTCTATAGTCTATATGCTGACAACCTGAAATTGGGTAAACTGATTACAAGTGTTACAAATAAGGCATGTCTGCAAAACAATTTGACTAAATTGACCATTTGGGCACAGAAGAATAATATGTTGATAAATACATCAAAAACTAAGCATATGAGATCTGGGAGACATAAACTGAAAAGTGAATATTTAATACAGCACACAGTGATTGAAACTGTAGACTCATTTAAGGACCTGGGTATATGGGTAGATTCAGCTATGAGTTTTTCTAATCATATCATCCAATTGGCTAATGATAGTTATAGAACTATAGATTGTATAAAAAGATTTATAAAGTCTAGGAAATCAAACATAATGATGTCATTGTTTGTAATTACTTTAGACCCAAACTTGAGTATGGAATAACAATATGGAAATCCTATAGGAAAACAAGCATGAATAAACTGGAAAGAGTACAGCGGAAATATACCAAGGGCATCCATGGATGTGAAAAATCCAAGTTATTATAAAAGACTAAAATATCTGAACTTGTACAGTGTCTCTTACAGATATTTAAGAGGAGATCTTATTCAGGCATATACGGCATTTAGGGACAACTACCTCTGGGAATGTTTGGGGTTATCAAAAAGCACTAGAGAATCATCAGATAACCTATGTAGAAGATTCTATAGGAATGAGACATGTACTAATTGGTTCTCTGACAGACTAGCTGATGCTTGGAACAGACTACCAAATTATATTAAAGCAAGTACTAGTTTAGATATTTTTAAGAACAGCCTGGACATTTATTATGGGAACAAGTGTTTTGGGATATTGGCAAGCTAGAAGGGCATTAATGCCTGTGCTTGAAACGTTTGTATGTATGTATGTATGTATGTATGTATGCAAACGTCTATCTATTAGTATGTCTATGCTTTTATCCATTCCTTTTTACCCTCTGCTTTCTTGTCCTATCACTCTGTGCATTAAGAAGCCTATTGTATACCTTAATATTGTTAACTGTAATAACCTTTGTCTTCCATTCAAAAACACCTTTCCATCATTTGAGGGTTATGAATTGCATATCCCCTACAAAACAGTGTTAGTATTACTTTACCTGCTTCTGTTCATCTGAATGACTCTCTGCCTATTCCTAGCAAACTAAACTTCCAGTGTACTGGTACTGACATGTCTAACATTCTTGTCCATTTTGACATACAAGCTTCCCAATTTGGCTTACCTGTATGCAAACCCAAGACACATCTATCACCTGCCTTGATCTCCTCACATCTCCAGCACTCACATTGCTTTACTTTCAAACTCTTGAGAGATCTGGTGTGGTGTCAGAAACTACCCATGTATCCAGTGCATATGAAAAGTCCATGTTATGGGGAGCATTTATAGCCTTACTATCCTCTTTAAGTACCATTCCATGTTGCCTTAGAAAAATACATTCTCCCACTTTATCTTCTAAATTTTTCTATCACCTTCTGATATTTATATTTGCTCAATATTTCATACACTTCTCCAGACTTTAATTCTTCCTCATCTTTGTTCATGTCATATTCCATGCAAGCTATCAACTCCTTTCCTCCTCCATCCAAGCCATAACTGCCAACTTCATCTGTTCAGACTGGAACCACCCTCTTTCTGGTAGAGTATACTTAACTCAGAAATGATCTATTATCATAAACCCTACATACAGTCCAAAATGTATTAATAACATATACTCCACTGGGTTAATCCATCTTACCTCCTCTGCCAATATATTGCCTGACCCTTTTTTTCTTATCTCTGAATTACTCAAAAGTCCTACTTGGAGCAGCCTTACCAAAACTTCCAGACTTCTTTTCAATTCACTGCAATATAGATCCAAAACTCATATGCTCTGTCCTCTAAACAGTGAATTTCATCTTCATCACCTTGATGCTTTCCACTTTTCATCAACAAAAAAGGCCAAGTAAGCCACCACCATGTTTATTTTCTGGAAATAATCAGTCTTCCTTTTGCTTTTCTACTACCACTGTCTCACCATACACATCTTTCACAGTATGACTATATTCTGTCTATCCACTTCCTATTTTTATCCAATCAAGGAATATGTCTAAGTACATACAAAACCTTAGGAAGGATCATAATTTGGATCAAGTGTAATCATGCTGATTAACAAATTGACCTTATTTAATCATCTCCAAAGTAGCCATTTAACCTGTTGCAAAAAGGATTCATAATTAGCATGGAATAACCCTTTGCTTGTTTCATGTGTTACCAAACCCAAATATTTGAGAGTGGCTTTCCCATTTACCAGATCTTCTGTGATTACATTCCTTGTACTTCTTTCTACTTAAAAAGTATTGACACATTTGCAGTCTCATTACATTTTAAAATTTTTAAAAACTGTCCATATCCCATGCATTACAAGATCTAAAGTATACATGGCTCACATACAATCATCTGCAAACAAGCAAAAGGGCTTCCACCCACATTGTATATTCCCCAGTAGGGAGAGCAGGAAATGCTGCCTTGTACCTCAGCCAATTACTATATCCTAGGCTGATTCCTCATTCACGACCAGCTGAGTCCTTGGGTTAATTTATAATGCTGAGATCCCAACATAAAAATTGGAAGCTCATACCCCATTCTCTGTGACACATTAAATAGAAAGGGTCACTTAAGAGGTTCAAAGGACTTTTTTATATTAAAGATGGTGGCTATCTGTTTTCAGCCATTCTTTTTTGCATGTTCCACAATATCTCTCAGCTGTGCATCATTTTAGGAAACCTCTTTGACCTTTCCCAATAAATTCCAGAAAATAGACTCAGACCATTCTTGCTAAGATAGTTGCCAAAATCTTAACATCAATATTTATCATAGAAATGTACCTATAGTTCCCTGGATATTTCCTAACTTGTCCTAACTTCATCAGTGATATGACCAAGGCCCAGTTACACCTTCTCCAGATGTTCCAACACTAAAATTGTAAATGTTCTGCAACTTGCCATTAGAATTAAATTACTTCCCAAAGATTTAGCCACTTTTTGTTTCCCTAGGGACTTGGAAACCTCCATTCCTATATCCACATCTACCTGTTCTCATACACCTAGTGGCAATGTATTCCTCAGCTAACTAAATACAAGTTGTCCTGCTCTTCTAGTTCCATTTTGCCATCTCAGTATAATGAGCTAAAATGCTTAGAACACAATTTTATACCTTATTTCTCTTGTTTGCAATCTACCACCCTTCTTCATACCTATATAGTTAATTGCCACATTTTTGAAAAGACTGGTGGAACTTCTAGACTTGGTAAATTAGATTTATCAAAGGGTGATAAACTGTGGCTTTTGCAAGCAGTGCCCTTATATTATGGGTTATGTGTTGCTGATGTCACAGAATTTTGGTAAATGAAGATTACAGTTAGAAAATGGAAACTATTGCTTCAAGGGAATAGTGCAAATAACTATGTTTCAAGGCTTCCCATCTTTTTACATCAGAAAGACTGAAGGGATGCTCAAGAAAATAATCTATGAACATATTTATGATATAGAAAGGAAAATGTTGACAGTGCCCTTTATAAACACTCCACATTGTGCCCAAATTTTAGTACCTTTAATTTTGCTATTGCACAAAGGGTACCTGTTAACCCAATGGGTGGTCAATGGGAGTCTAAGTTATATTATAGAGAATTTATTTGAACCTAAGACTAGACACAACTATACTGCCATGGTTAAATGACAGCATCTCTATTATATTAGTTTTAAAATTAAGAGCAGCTAAATTATGATTATTCAACCCAAAAACTGTATAATCCAAACTGTAAGTCTTATGGATCATATGTTTACTGAATAAGTTGTACATATTAGTAAACAAAAAAGCCAACCAACTGAGAAAATTGAAAAATACTGCCACGGCTAGCTGTTGAAGTAAACCCAAGATTTATTGATAAACAGTTTATTTGTACCAATAAATCTTGGATTTACTTTGACAGCTAGCCATGGCAGTATTTTTTCAATTTTCTAAGTTGTACATATTCTTTAAAAACCTTGGCTCTAGATAATTGCCACTGTTGAAGGGCGACTCTGGCACCATGTCCAAAAATGGGAAAGAGGTTGCAGAAGGATGGATGGAGTCTTTATGTATTCATTTATGCCAGTATTTATTGTCAATACTTTGCATAAACTAGTTATTTAATATGTAGTTTTTTTAAAAAATAGGCATTTCTTATATTATAATTGCACAGATATTCTGGGGTTTGTATTTGTCATTGTTTTTGGTGTTTTTAGTCGTAGAACTTTAAATTATATGTCATGTGGTTTAGAGTAAGTTATTTAAGTATCACTTTTATTTGAGTTAATAGTTCTGAAGAAGTCCTGATCATATATTGTGGATAGAAGCGATAAACTGTTAACATGTAATAAATTTGTTGTTTGCACTTGATATGGTGTTTTGAGCATGGGATCATTCTTGTACAGATTGTTTTTACACTTCTTTTCATTTCATTTTAGGTTCATAGGTTTATAGGTAGGTACTAGGTTATCTGCCTGAAGGCATTTATAAACCTAGCCAGAATTGTGTTGGCTTTCCCTGCCCCCTTAGATTAGTTCCCTGTGCCTCTGTCCAGCAGAGCCATTGAAGTGATCCCTGGGGTAAACTTTCTATTTCCCATCCACTCATCAAGGTTTCTCTTGAAGAGTGTTAGTGAGGAGCTCTGCCTAATGTAGATTGGAATCTTGTTCCAGAGCATGGGAAGTCTCTGGGACAGGAAACTATCCCTCCAGCATGTCCTATTTATTGTTGTGGTGAGGTTTAGATCCCTAGAGAGTGTGGCTTGAGGGGATATGGTTTTCTTTAGGTGGAGCATGTCCATCAATTCTGGGTTGGACATGGCCTTGTATCATAGCATAGATCACCTCTGAGTAGGCGGTATGCAACTGAGTACAGCTGGAGTTTCTTCAGTCAAGCTGCATAGGGCATCTGTTTGAGGCCAGTGATCCTCTTGGTGAGGTACTTCTGTGGTCTTTCCAGCTGTTGCAGATGTCTTGTAAGGTACATCCAAAATGGGGCATTGTACTCTATGATGGGTCTGATGAGTGATGCGTAGAGGGGTACAATTACCTCTTTTGATCTGGATGCAAACCCTTTTGTGATTAGGTGGACCACATAGAAGGATTTTCTAACCACTTTGGCAATGTGATTATCAAAGGAGAGATTACTATCTACTTGGGTCCCCAGATCCCTTATTACGTCTTCCGAATTTAGGGGGCTACCACCTATGTGGTAGTTTGTGGGTACTTAGTTTTTTCCAAAGGGGATAACTATGCACTTTTTGGCATTTAGCTTGAGGCCATGGTTTTGGCACCAAGTATCTGTCTCAGTGAGACCCTTTTGGAGGATGCTTGTGTCAGCCGGAGAGTCAATTATAGCCCCTAGTTTACAGTCGTCTGCGAACTTGGTCAGCCATAGACCTCCTGTGCTTGCCTGTACCTCTGAGAAGTATATGCCAAACAGAAGGGGTCCTAGGACTGAGCCCTGGGGAATGCCACTTGTCAAACTTAGCTCCCGCAATGTGGGTTCTGTCCATGAGGCAGTTGACAACCCATCTTGTGATGTAGGGGTTTATGTTCAGGCTGCTGAGCTTGTCTATAATACCAGAATGGGGAATGGTGTCGAAGGCCTTCGCGAGGCCTATGTAGGCTGTAAGGACCACCTTTCCCTCGTCTATAGCCTTGGTAACTGTCTCAAAGAAGTCCACCAGGTTTAGGAGGCATGATCTGCCCTTAACAAAGCCGAACTGGGTAGTGTCCAGTGTTTGGAGGTTCCCAATGTCTCTGTTAATGAGATCCATGATGATGCGCTCCATAGCCTTGCAGACTAAACTAGTCAGGCTTATAGGGTGATAGTTCCTGGGATCTGTTGTGGCTCCATCTTTGTGGAGCGGAATAACCGTTGCTGTGCACCACTCTATGGACGTGTAGCCTGTGAAGAGGCTGAGTTTGAACAGGGTGTTTAGGTGAGGGGTTAGTTCATCTTTGAGCTCATGTAGGATGCAGCCTGGTACACCGTCCGGTCCCATTGATGCTGTGTTTTTGGCTTTGGAGAGGGCTGTTTAACCTGAGTGTCTGTGATTTCAGGAGCACTACATTCTTTTGGTATGGTTATGGGCCCTTTTGGGGGTGTGAGGGAGGTGAAGTTCGCACTGAACCTATCTGCCAGGATGTTGGCGATATAGGCCAGTTCAGTGTATTTTGTGCCATTCTGCACTAACTCTGAGCAAATTTGAGAATTGCCACTTAGATTCTTGACATAGCTAAAGAATGCCTTATGGTTATCTTTGGAGTTATTGGCAATTTTTCTTTCAAAGCTAGCCTTGGATGATTTTATGAGGGATCACAGTTTCTTGCTGATACTGATCAGGGATGTCTAAACTTCTTGGGATTTTACTCTTTTCTGTACTAGTTTCTTCCTTCTATTGTATAGCTTGTTTATGGCAGGGGTCCACCAGACTGGTTTCCTTTTCTTGGAGGAGTGAGTCTTGGTTTTGCTTGGGATAGCAGAATTCATGCATTCTTGTACGTACCTATAGAGTGCATTAGTAAAGGATTCTGCAGCTTGAGCAGCATTATCCCTTAGCATGGGGGCTTTGAAACATTCCGCTATGGTCTTAAGTAACGTGAAGTTTGCTTTTGAAAAGTTTTTCACAGTGGTTTCTTTGACCAGGGGTGGGGGTGGAATGTGGATATCAAAAGTGATTAGTTCCTGGTCAGATCTAACCAGCGAGGGGTTGACCACCGGTGTGGAACACCGGTCGCCCATGTTGATGATGACCAGGTCCAATATGTTGTCACCTCTGGTGGGGGTGTTGTGTTCCAGGGTGTTTGAGTTTATAAATTCTAGGAAATGTTGGGCAAGGGGGTTAGTACTTGAGTAGTTCTCCCAGTTAATGTTTGGGTAATTGAAATCATCCAATATCAGGGTGTTTGGTAGGACCTTTATGTTTCCCAGTGTTTCCAGAAATGCGGAATGGGGGTCCTGGGACATAGTCGGTGATCTGTAGCAAGCTACAATTTGAATTGCAGTTTTGCCCATTGTTAGTTGCAGATGATCTCTGAAGCATTGTGCTGTGCCACTAACCTGGAGGTGTGGGTATCCTTGATGAATATGGATACGCCCCTACCTTTTGTATTTCGGTCCAGGTTTTGTGGCCGAAATGTATGGCATGAGTTGTAGCCTGGTGGTGCTGTGGTGCTCTCTGGAGCCTTATACCAGGTTTCTTTTACTGCACATATATCAATTTTTTCTATACTGTGGAGTGCCTCGAATGCATGTATTTTGAGGTTTAGACTTCTGGCATTGAGCAGCATTACCCTCAGTTTTTTGTTACTTGTGCTATTTACAGTGGTGGGTTTGTCTTTTGAGCCTTGCCTAAAAAAGGCACTATGGGGGTGGCAAGAGCCTTGGCCAGTATTCGAAAATCGAAGGGTGACAGGTGTAAGCCGTCCCTAGTGAAGCAGCATGGCTTGTCGAGCATGTCATCCCAGGCTGACAGACACTGGATCCCCTTTGAATGACACCAGAAGCTTAGCCAATTGTTGAAATTGATAATTTTTTTCTTTATACCATGGTATCATTCTTGGTGAGGGCAGGATGCTACTCAAGGTAAGGGTCATACCGGCATCGCTACGTGATCAGACAGCTCTTCCATGTCTCTTTTCATGTAGTCCAGGGAGGTACGGCTCAGGTCATTCACACCAACATGGACAATGACAGAGTCATATTTGTACTTGTTCTGGAGTGACCTGAATGCTTGTGTTATGTGGCGGATCCTGGCACCTGACAGGCAGCTAACAGTAACCTTCTCCTTGTTCAGCCTAGTGAGTGGGACGTCAGTGTGCCTGACTATAGAGTCACCTATTACTAGTGTGTTGGGTATGTTATTTTGCCTTAAGGGCTGTGATTGTGTGGCACACTGGTTTTGTGAACTATGTCTTTCATGGTTTGTGTTGGGGGGGTGGAGGTTGCTTGGTTGTCTGCTCTGAAGGTCTCTGTTGCTTTTGCAGATTTTTATTTAGAGCCTCCAAGCATGTTTTCGTGCATTTATGTGTGTTTTTGCTGGTGCTGGTTTCATAGGTCTATGTGAGACTGGTGGTGTGATGCAAGTAGTTCCCTTCTCCTCTTGACTGTCTGGTCCAGTCTTGAGTTGAGAGAGCTTAGCCTCCAGTTTGGCTGTATAATTGCATCTCTCGCATATATTAGTGTTTAGTGGTAGGAGGAAAGGGTTGTCTGTGTACATGGGGCAGTTGTAACATTGCCTCAAAATGCCCAGATTCACCATTTGGACCGAAGAGTACACCTGAAACTGCCCTTTGGACATGCCTGGGTAGGTACAGTGAACTGTTGTACTGACTGGCTGGTAAAGTTGAATAGAGAGCCTTGTCCTTCTCTACAGTATAGGGGGGATCTAGTGCTAAGGTTTATTGGTGCTTGCTATGAGTTTTGAGCAAGTGCCAGGCTGAAAAGTGAATGGCTTGAGTGCTTAAGTTGAAAGTTTGTCTAGTTCCAAGGGAAAAATTGAAGAGCAGACTTTATGGAGCCGGGAATAGTTATACCCTAGCTAACCGGCGCTGCCTGATACACAAAACCGTGCAAATGCGGGTTTTATAGCAGGGAAATAAAAGAGATAGAAATTAGCCCAAAATGGCCAATAAACTACTAATTTCTGGGCAGAAACCACATCTTCTTTAATCTTCTGTAACAAAATGATATTTTCCTTAATCCTTTTTCAGTTTCTAATTCTCTTCATCTTGATTGCATAGCAACCCCTCCCTACATTTTCCCAGTTATCACAGACTGGGGATCCTCCCCCTCTTAGAGATTCATTCCCTCTGCTGGACTTACTTTCTATCCTAGGCTGCCTCTACCAAGACCCTTGGATGCTATGGTTAGCTCCACAAGCTGAGGTGAGATTAAGAGCTATCATAGTTGGCAGATCACATGGATTCCCCTTCTGCCCTCTTCTTTCAGAGATTCTTCAGAATCTCTCTCTGTCTCTCCCAGCAAAGTCAGAGAATGCTTAGCTCATAATATCTACCTACTGCTGATGTAAAGATGACAACAAAGTTTTGTTTCTGTGCATGCATATAAAGTAATACAAACATAGCTAGCAGAATGAAAAATAAACCCTTCAACAATTCTCAAAGCGTAATATAAACTATCTTATAACTGAACAAAATCACCATTTATCCCTACTATGTGTGTATACTTCAAACCTAGATGAAAAATCCTGCAGTTGTGATAAACATAAAACCGAAATAAAAATCAACAAAAATAAAAAAATAAATAAAAAATAAAATAAAATAAAAAAGTGCACCTCCTTGGAATGAACTCAGTGTATAACAGTCTCTGCCTCACCTTAACCATTAATAATAAAGTTCACATATATTGATACTCTTTGTACCTTGTCATATGTAAAATAACTTACTTTCCAGATTATCAAAATACTATAATCAACTGTTAGTGAAGAAAAACTCAACTACTTTAGAACTAACTTAATGAATATCAGTTTCTAACTAGCCTCTTATATCAGTGATCATATCCTTATTTTTTAACATTCTGTATGCTCTCAACTTACATTAGTATAGTAAGAAAAGCCCTTGTAAGCTTTTTTTTATAGCTATCACTCTGCTAAATCTGTGGTGGTACAGCCGTAGTGTTATTACCTCACCGCAAAAGGTTCTCCTGTTTAATTCTCGGCTGGAGTGCCTTCTGTGTGGAGTCTGCATGTTCCCCAAGAGATCGAGTGGCCTCAGAAAGACATGCGTGAATGGGCGAGCCTGTGCTGAAGGTTGGGCGTTAGGCTGGCAACTTGGCACCATAAAAATCGACTGCCAATTTGTAGCAGACTGGAGTTCTGCTGTGGCGACCCCTAACCAGGAAAAGCAGAAAAGACAAACAACTCTGCAGGTCCCAGGTTCAGATGAAAGCTGAGCTATAGGAACATAGCCATAATCATCATGGACAACAAAAAAGACTGTCTCCATCATTCCACAAAAAGCAAGCATTATTTTTAGGTGGTCAAAGGCTTTCATTGTTTATTAACCACCCCACACATAGATCCCAGGCTTTTTTTATCTACCAGGCATTTCAGAATGTGGTTGTTCAGCTGATCCAACTGCTGCTAACATTTTATGTTTTCAAGTACCTGCTACATTCTCTCTAAAAAATCACCCTTCTCTGCTGAATTTAAGCTTAGAGAACCGGTCCAGCCCTTTAGAGTATGCTGCTTTCTGCTGTCAACTTATTGAGGATGATTTTGGCTTTTTGACTTGCACTGCACTTTTCAGAGGCTGAACAAAAAGATCTTTTTTCCAGGCTGTGGTAGTGCATTGAGACTAACAAGATGTAAAATAATATAGAAAGAAACGTCTAGACCTTCCTCCTTCCTGCCCTTATTAGCAGCAACATCAGATTGGACTGGCTCCATTTTAGTCTCTGTTTCTCTCCTCCAGTCGATAGAAGAATCCATATACTGTGAGGAACATGGTCCACTGTAGTGATGGATGCTTCCTTTTCAACCAAGTTGTGGGTCAGGACCATTTTGCATCACTGAGGTTTTCAACTGCAGAATAAAGTGGTAGACCATTTCAGGTGATGGGAAACTCATCTGGTCCCCCCACCACTACCAGTTTGGTGACGCGAGGAACAAAGGTCAGACATTTCATGTTATGGTGCAGATCATTGAAAACTAACCACTGGAGATATAAAGCTCCAGAATAGTCCTGGTACATTGTAATAACTAAACCTTCTACCCAAAGACCATGCAAGAATATTCCTGGTACATTGTAATAACTGAACCTTCTACCCAAACACCATGCAAGAATAGTCCTGGTATGTTGTAATAACTGAACCTTCTACCCAAACACCATGTAAGAATAGTCCTGGTATGTTGTAATAACTGAACCTTCTACCAAAACACCATGCAAGAATAGTCCTGGTATGTTGCAATAACTGAACCTTCTACCCAAACACCGTGCAAGAATAGTCCTAGTATGTTGCAATAACTGAGCTTTCTACCCAAACACCATGCAAGAATAGTCCTGGTACATTGCAATAACTGAACCTTCAACCCATACACCATGCAGGAGATAAACATTATTGAACGTCCATTCTTTTGCAGCAAAGGAATGCAGTTTGACAATAACTTTCCAGGGGTGTTGAGTATTTTAATTTTTCTTTACCTCATAATGTATTCTGTCTTCTTCTCAGTCCATACCAGTTGGGGCACTTATGGCTGACAGAAGTTCTTATGAACAAATATAAATAGCTCTGTTTCTAACAGCTTTTCTGAGGACTTCCTGTAATGGTGTATTTCTATTTCTCTTTTGATTCTTCAACTGATTTTTGTTTTGCAGAGCTAAAATTTCTTTCTTTCCTCAGCTGACTTTTTTTTTTTTTGCTGGTTTCTTACCTTGACACCCTGTTCTTGCAAGATTGTATTGCACTTTATTATCTCTTTGCATAGATAAGATACTTTCTTGTTGTTTAAGAAGCCAGACATACAAGCCACATATCTCAAGAGAGACAGTCTGGAGCATTTAGCCATCATTTACTTCTCAGTGAGATCTGCTAAGAATGGTTCTGTCTGTAAGCTGGCTACTAGGCATATTATACGTCACTTATTGCAATTCTTTTAGCTCACATTTACCAGGTCTAATTGAAATCTAGCAGGCAGATAGAGTTATAGAGAAACTGCTACTCCTCAGAGTCAAACCCCAAAACACAATTTTTCAGGTGTAATGAAATATATATATATTAATGCACTTGTGTCTATATAGGGACACATGATTGGCTTCTTGCTTTATCACATGCTCAGTCAGTTAATAGAACTGTGCCCTGCTTTGGCTTGATACTTATAATAAAGAAATTATATGTATTATGCATAATCCTTCCGTCATTTTGTTTCTGCATGGTCACAGTGGTGATGTAGAATATTTTAATAAAGGTAGGGGGACAGTGAATGTTTAGATGTATGGGCTTATGTGGCTGATCTCACTTAGTGGATTGCTACAAGTAGCTATAATTATCCCCTTGTATGAAGAATGAGTATCTGGGCCATACTTTTGTCAACACAAATGCACAATGATGCAGCTCGGTCCGTAAAGAAGAAGGCATGGAAGGAAGTATTATCACCCCCATATTAAAATATCCCAAATTAGCAGGGCAAATAAAAAACATGCATTGCTCATGTGCAGATCTGTTGACTTAAGCAGTACAGCAAGCCCCATGTTGAGAATGCACACTAAAATATATTGATAAAAGGAATCACATGATCTAATGAACCAGTTTGTTTGTTGCATCTAGCTATGAACAACTGTCATGAATATATGCTGGCATATAATGACAGAAGGACACACATGATCTAGCAAAACGTTCTTTATTTATTTCAGCTGACCCTGAACAACTGTTCTGAATATATGCTAATTGGTGTAATTTGAAAGGTAAAATGCACATTTGGTAGAAAGGATTCTGTGGGTGTGAAAAAGAGAGAATACACTAATGAGTGAATTACATATGGTTGGATTTAGTTTTATATAGTGTAGGTAAGCAGAATTGTGAAGGAAAATTAATGTTTGAATGAAAAAGCGGTGGTTGTAAAGACATGCAAGACTGTGTTGTAACAGTTGCTGTGAACATGCAAGTGTTTGAGGGTTAGGGCAAGATTTAGGTCAGGGGACAGAGTCAGTGTTGTGCATGTTTTGCGTTGCCTGTGTTTTGTGTCATGTTGTCTTGTGTAGTGGCACTGTTAGGGAAAGGGTTTTTAGCAACATAAACTGTAGGGTTAGGGTTATTAAGGTTAGGGTTAGCACACATAAGTAAATGGTAGAGGAGAGTGAAGCCTTTACTGAAAAAGTGGCTAGTTTTCTATCCTCAGCATGAACATTCAGTTTGTTTGTTACTCCATTTCCTATATCCTCCACAAAAACACTGTAACATATTGGTTATGAATGATATTAACAATCTGTGGCACTTCACATGATCTATTTGTCTCACCAGAACTGTCCAGCCCCAACATCCTTTTTTTCTGTGTGCTGCTTCCAACTATTCTTATCTTCCTAAATTTCATTCTGCCCACTTCTTTGATTATTTAACCATCTCAATCAGTTTCCTGTGTGTTGCCTACATCCACCCTTTTTAGAATGGAAACAGATATGACTGGCATCACTCAATCAGTGTGTCAGACCATTGCTCATCTATTAGGACATCATTAGGCATGCATTGCACTTTCTGTATTTTATTATTTATTCATTATTTTTAGAGACTGGAGCAAGGCTTTTGCATTGTAAATGGCTGAGCCTAGCTTTGAACAGGAGGATGATTAGTGCACTTGTGCTGTGTAGGATGTCCCCCTCTTTCCAATGATAAATTAAACAGGTTAGGTTGACCTCTGACTCATCTAGCTCACCTTGCTCTACTGGACCCCTGGAAGCATCGTACCTAGTTTGTGTACCTTATACACTTGCAGTTCTTCTGACACCCTCATGCCTTCATCCTTAGTCACCTTTGCATTAGACCACAGTGATACTTTGAAGCTCAGTTCACAGTCTGGGAATGTATGTTTTATTTTACTGCTAACAATTAGGTGAATAACTTCTGCAGTATTTGTGAATGTTCAGCTGTTGCCTTGTAACTATCTGGTTTATTTTCTCTAAAATGCTAGCTCATTTCTCTTCCTTTTTTTCTAGTATACACAGCTGAAAAAATGTTAGCTATCTTCAGATTTGCTGCTTCTTTTGCCCAATAATGCCATTTTTATTTCAATAAATGCCACATAAAACTATTTCTTGCCTCCTCAAACTTCTAAATGATCACATTTAGAATAGTGGAATTGTTTGAGTGAAGAGAAATGTCTTTGTAAAATTGTTGAGCAGGTGCAGAGAACAATAACAAATGTAACAATCAAAAGCTACATCAGAAACCAATGTCACTAAGATATTTCATACACAAAGTATTCCAGAACAACTGTTTAAGGGGATGCAGTAGTCTAGGGATAGCAAAAGTGACTATAATACAAAGAGCTGAGTTATGGCTTTGACCATTACTATGATAATGAAAATAAGAAGAAAGAAATAGCTTTGCAGATGCCTTAAAATCTTGAATTATATTAACCTAAGTCTATTAACATCCACATATTTAGACATATTTATGAGGGAGTTGTAGGAAGTTAGGGGCTCAGTTTTTAAAAGTGCTGATTATCTTTTCATGATTGGGATTTTTCTATTTGTACTATCACCTTTTGCTGTGATATTATACTTTGTTATTTTATGGCATGTTATGTTATATTTTGTTATGTTTTAATATATTAGATTTTATTGGAGTGAGGGTGGCCACGGTGGTGCAGTGGTTAGCAGTGCCGTCTCACAGCAAGAGGTTCTCTGGTTTGATCCTTGGCTGGGGTGCCTTCTGTGTGGAGTCTGCATGTCTTCCCTGTGGTTGCATGGGATTGCTCTGGTTTCCTCCACATCCCAAAGACATGCTGTAGGTGGATTGGACACTCTAAATTGGCCCTAGGTGTGAGTGTGTGCCTTCTGTGTAAGGTTGGGTGCCAGGCTGGCAACTTGACACCATAAAACTCCACTGCCAATCATGAGCAGACAGGTGATCCACTGTGGTGACCTCTAACTGGGAAAAGCTGAAAGAAGAAGAAGATTTTATTAGAGTGAGTTGGATGAAGTGGTGATGATTGTACCCAAGGGTAAGAGAGTGGTAACTGGAGCATGTTGGTGAAGGGAACAGAGGGGATGGGGAAGTGATGGGTAGGTATGGTGTTAAGCAAAGAAAAGCAGAAGGTCAGATGGTAGTGGATTTTGCAAAAAGGATGGACATGGCTGTGGTGAATACGTATTTTAACAAGAGGGAGGAGCATAGAGTGACATACAAGAGTGGAGGGAGTTGCACACAGGTGGATTATATTTTATGTAGAAGGGTCAGTCTGAAGGAGATTGGAGACTGTAAAGTGGTGGCAGAGGAAAGTGTAGTTAGGCAGCATAGGATGGTGGTTTGTAGGATGACATTGGTGATCAAGAAGAGGAGGAGGAGTGTGAGGGCAGCACCAAGGATCAAATGTTGGAAATTGAAAAAGGATAATTTTGAGGTGGAGTTGAGGGAAGAGTTAAGACAGGCACTGGGTGGCAGTGAAGAGTTACCGAATAGCTGGGTAACTACAGCAGAGCTAGTAAGGGAGATGGCTAGAAAGGTGCTTGGTGGGACATCTGGAAAGAGGAAGGAGGACAAGGAGACCTGGTGGCGGAATGAGGAAGTACAGGAGAGTATACAGAGAAAGAGGTTGGCAAAGAAGAAGTGGGATTGTCAGAGAGATGAAGAAAGTAGACAGGAGTATAAGGAGATGAGGTGTATGGCAAAGAGAGAGGTGGCGAAGGCTAAGGATAAGGCGTATGAAGAGTTGTATGGCAGCTTGGACATGAAGGAGGGAGAAAAGGACCTGCAACAATTGGCTAGACAGAGGGGTCGAGCTAGTAAAGATGTGCAGCAGGTAAAGGTGATAAAGGATAATGAGAGAAATGTACTCACAAGCGAGGACAGTCTGTTGAGCAGACGGAAAGAGTACTTTGAGGGGCTGATGTGTGAAGAGAATGAGAGGGAGAGAAGGTTGGATGATGTGCGGATAGTGAATCATAAAGTGCAGTGGATTAGCAAGGAGGAAGTAAGGATAGCTATGAAGAGGATGAAGAATGGAAAGGCTGTTGGTCCAGATGACATACCTGTGGAAGCATGGAGGTGTTTAGGTGAAATGGCAGTGGAGTTTTTAACTAGATTGTTTAATGAAATCTTGGAAAGAGAGGATGCTTGAGAAATGGAGAAAAAGTGTTTTGGTACTGATTTTTAAGAATAAGGGTGATGTGCAGAGCTGTAGTAACTACAGAGGGATTAAATTGATCAGTCACAGCATGAAGTTATGGGAAAGAATAGTGGAAGCTAGGTTAAGAAGGGAGGTGATAATTAGTGATCAGCAGTATGGTTTCATACCAGGAAAGAGCACTACAGATGAATGTTCTCTCTGAGAGTGTTGATGGAGAAGTACAGAGAAGATCAGAAGGAGTTGCATTGTGTCTTTGTGGACTTAGAAAAAGCATATGACAGGGTGCTAGAGAGGAGTTATGGTATTGTGAGGAAGTCAGGAGTGTCAGAAAAGTATGTAAGAGTGGTACAGGATATGTACGAGGGTAGTGTGACAGTGGTGAGGTCTGCGGTGGGAATGATGGATGCATTTAAGATGGAGGTGAGATTATATCAAGGATCAGCTCTGAGCCTTTTCTTATTTGCAATGGGGATGGACAGGTTGACAGATGAGATCAGACAGGAGTCCCCATGGACTATGATGTTTGCAGATGACATTGTGATCTGTAGTGAGAGTAGGGAACAGTTGGAGGAGACCCTGGAGAGGTGGAGATATGCTCAAGAGAGAAGAAGAATGAAGGTCAGCAGGACTAAGACAGAATATATGTATGTGAATGAGAGGGAGGATAGAGGAATGGTGAGGATGCAAAGGTGGATGAGTTTAAATACTTGGGATCACCAGTTGAGAGTAATGGTGATTGTGGAAGAGTGGTAAAGAAGAGAGTACAGACAGGATGGAGTGGGTGGAGAAGAGTGTCAGGAGTGATTTGTAACAGACGAGTACCAGTAAGAGTGAAAGGGAAGGTCTACAAGAAGGTAGTGAGACCAGCTATGTTATATGGGTTGGAGACAGTGGCACTGACAAAAAGGCAGTATTCAGAGCTGGACGTGGCAGAGTTAAAGATGTTAAGATTTGCACTGGGTGTGACGAGGGTGGACAGGAATAAGTATATTAGAGGGTCAGCCCAGGTTGGAATGTTTGGAGACAAAGCCAGAGAGGCAAGATTACATTGGTTTGGACATGTGCTGAGGAGGGATGCAGAGTATATTGGGAAAAAAATGCTAAGGATGAAGCTGCCAGGTAACAGGAAAAGAGGAAGGCCTAAGATAAGGTTTATGGATATGGTGAGAGAGGACATGCAGATGTTTGGTGTGACAGAGCAAGATGCAGAGGACAGGAAGAAATCGAAACAGTTGATCCGCTGTGGCGACCCCTAACAGGAACAGCTGAAAGAAGAAGATTTTATTGTCTTATTTCATGTGGTAGTCTTTTCTTGTCCTTACTTCTCTTATTCTGAACTTATTTGATTCCTTCTTCTTCTCTCTTCCTTACTACATTTGTATCCTCAGTATTCATGCAAAATTATTTTACCTGCTATTGAGTTCTTAACCTTAATAAAGTTCTGTATTCTCTTCTGAATGCCTTACCTGATGTTCGCTCACCTCTTTTCTGTTGTTGTCCTCTCCTTCCACTTTTCATAGACTATGAAACTCTGTTCCTAAATTCCCTCTGTAGTGCAAGACTCTAACTTTTTATTTTTGTCCTTCTCGCTTTTCAGAAATTGTGAACTAAACTGGTGCATGGTTATTGTTAGTCTGTGGGTCCCACTCTACCTCTGTTTTGCTCCAAATGACAATAAATCCTATGATTGTTTTCCTTTTGTGTGATTCCTTACCATCTGGATGAATAATATTCCCTTCAAATACTTCCTATGTGACTACTTTCCTTTGACAGATAATGTTTGGGTTTTAAAATTTCCTGTTCATGTACTCCCAACTCTGAAAATAAGGTGTTTTTTCTGGAGCCCTATTGTAATGCCTTCCATTATATCAAACAAGTTACAAATTGTGAAATGAACTAAACTTGAATGAAAAAAAGAAAAAACGCCACAAATATGAAGAAAAACACTCTTTTAATGAGCGCTTTCGTCAGTAGATTAATGAAATTTTGGAAAGTGAGAGGATGCTTGAGAAATGGAGAAAAAGTGTTTTGGTACCGACTAACTTCATCAGATTACATAAAACATTGACATCACTTCCTTTTAAAAGATAGACACCACCACATAACCACAATTAATTTCCTCTACAGGATTCAAATTGTATTGCAACACTGTTTCTCAAGCTATATTGCCTCTACAGGATTCAGGTTGTATTGCAACATTATGTTTTAAAACTAGACATTGAAATATATGTGAAACTTGATTAAGAAATAATAATAAAAAAATTGCAAGACAAAACAAACTACAATAGTGTTTGTTCTTCACAGTAACCCATATGTCTAAATAAATAAGAAACATCAATCCAGCAAAATGTTGATACACTAAGACAGTATAAAAAGATGTATTATAAACATACATTGATCACATTTTCCCCTACTTTCCTTATTTGCTGTGCAAGTTAAAATATTACAAAACTATCACAGATAAAATTCAGCTTTCAGTTTTAAATAACTAGTTGGGTTGAATGATATTATTTCCTCTCTAGTTATTTAAAACTGAAAGCTGAATTTTATCTTTAATAGTTTTGTAATGTTTTAACTTGCACAGCAAATAAGAAAAGTAGGGGAAAATGTGATCAATGTATGTTTATAATACATCGTTTTATACTGTCTTAGTGTATGAACACTATGCTGGATTGATGTTTCTTATTTATTTATTTATACATATGGGTTACTGTGAAGAACAAACACTATTGTAGTTTGTTTTGTCTTGCATTTTTTTTATTATTTATTTATTTTATTTTATTTATTTAAATTTGTTGACCGGGAGTGTCCGACTGGATGTGGGTCCATTTTCAGCGGAGGCCCGGGGAGAAAAGCTCCACAGTAAAATAAACAGACAGTAGTTACATTGGATTACATAGCAATTAACAATTTAATATAGAAATTACTTACAACATATTTACAGATGAAGAACATAGTACATCAGTAGACAACTAGAATCTTTATCTGTGAAGTACATAACAGGCATTAACAAATGTAACAATGAGAAGTTCCTGCTGTATAATAAGTACTAGGCTTATGAGCATCTGAGCTTGCTATAATCAAGGTAGTTAGTGGAGTGGAAAGAAAGGTAGTAGTTGGATGGGGTGGATGATATTAGAGTGGGAGTTGCAAGGGCATAGCCAGCATGTTTTTAGGTGCGCTTTTAGTAAAGTTTTGAAGTGGATGCATGATGGTACGGAGATAATTGTGGGTGGGAGTGAGTTCCATAATTTGGCTATGGCGCAAGAGAATAGTGCTTCACCAGCAGAGTTATTGGCTTTAGTGATCTGCAAGTGATTTTTGTTGCTGGACCTTAGTGGTCTGGTGGTGTGATAGGGTTGGAGTAGATTCTGGAGGGATGGGACATTTAGTGGATGGTTTACTAGTTTGTGGGCGAGTGAGAGTTGATACCATTGAAGGAGGTGAGTTCAAGCCAGCCCAGTTCAGCAAGTGAGAGACAGTGGTGACTACGGTAGGATGCCCTGTGGCGAATTTGGATTTTGTTGTAGCAGGTCTCTAGCTTGTTTAGATCACATTGCCTTAGGTTGGTATATATTGGAGAGGCATAAAGTAGGGTGGAGATAAGGTGGGAATTTGCTATTGAAATCTTTGCTGCTTTGGTGAGAAATTGTTTATTTCTGTATAACGCTCCTAGTTTTTTGTGTAGTTTTTTGTGGACTTTTTTTATGGTCATGGATATGTGAATGTCAAATTTTAGTTTATTGTCTATTTCCACTCCTAGCAATTTGGTGTGTTCAGTTGGGTATATAGTGGTGTTGTCTTTTGCTGTGATGTTAAAGTGAGAGTTGTTTTGAGTATGTTTGGTGGGTTGGAAGATGAGTATATTATTATTTCTTAATCAAGTTTTACATATATTTCAGTGTTTAGTTTTAAAACATACCCCGGGATTCATGAAGCTCTGCACAAGGACGGTTTTAGCCTTGCACCGAGCATCCTCCTTACAGATGGTGCAGCAGCGCCACATGAATATTTATGAGGGTGCGCTGCCGCACCCATGACGTGCACAGGAAATGTGTGCGAGTGCAGGGGGCGTGTTTAAGTGCTCTACGGAGGTGTAAACGTGCAATTTTTTGGTGCTGTGTTTTATTAAAATAGTGAAGACCTACATTTAGTCCTTGGTGACTGTTTTATTATTTTATTCTGACTGTAATAAATAAAAGTGAACTGGAGTGAAGAGTCAGTGTCATAATGAATGACATGTGTAAGTAAATAGTCCGCTGCTCCCCATACCAAATTTAGGATATAACCAGTGGGGGGGGGGGGGGCAGAGTGCACCTGTGAAATCCAGTCTTGGAACAGACAGAAGCGTCCCTTGCAGGACGCCCAAAAATTGACATATAACCAAAGGAAGCCGATACGATGACCATTCTGGCTGGGGTGTGTACATACCCAGAATACAAGGGTGGGAAAGTCTGATGACCCATGGGTCGAGACAACGTACGACATGGGTCTGGTGAAGTGGAGAGTGGGCAGTGTGTAGTGGTGTGTTCAGACCCGAACTGCACCCAGAGTAAGGTTGGATGCAGTAGAGGAGGTGCGGGTGGGGGAACTATGGGTAGCTAGTTATGGGTCTAGGTGTGCAGGTGTTGGCTGATGTGGGTCTATACAGACAACCCCAGGGATGTGAGCAAAAGTGTTCCTTGGGCAGAGGCGTCACCCAATGTGCAGCCACACCCGCTATGAGTCCCACTGCAGCAAAGTCTAATCTACACAGAGAATGGAATAACCAGATGTAGATGTATATATGTAGAGGAATGTGTGTGCATATCTACCCATAGCGACATGGAGATATACCTCTCCCTCTCCATAGTACAAATGTATACATACAGAGACAGAATACATATACATACCCACATATAGATATATACATATGCAGACACCCATACACCCATATGTTGTTAGATATACATAGACAGCAATATATAAATATATACATGTATGCATTCATATACAGATATATCTGTATATAGTAATGTATATATATATATATATATATATATATATATATATATATATATATATATATATATATATATGTGTGTGTGTGTGTGTGTGTATAAATATACACATGTAAATAGCTAGGATATGATACAGCAGTTACGAATTACATATGTTCACAGGCCGTGCAAATGGGGATGAGGGGTCCAATCAACATGTAACACGTAACATCAACCACCCCCACCTAGACAGGTGAAAAATACAAACACATGATACAACTAAACACACCACTGCTTCCCAGACCACAGGCAGGATACTACCAGTGGGAGAGACCTGCCAGGTCTAATCTTGAAACAAAGACATCAATGTCCCTTGTGGGACACTCCAAAAATTACTGATCATTGGAGTCAGTCCCTGTAATGATTCATCAAACCAGGCTGTAGACGTACATGGACCAGTAGGTTGTGCAAGCCTGATAACCCATGGTTCGACACAATGTACGACATGGGTCCTGACACGTGGAGAGTAGGCAGTGTGTAGTGGTGTGGTTAGACCCCACCCGCACCCACAGTAAGGATGAGTGCTGTAGAGGAGGGGCAGGTGGGGGAACTATGGGTATACAATTATGGGCCTAGGCATGCAGGTGTTGGCTGGCACAGTTGTAGTAGGACCACTCCAAGGATGTAAGTAATATTCCAAAATGGGCAGAGCTTACACCCATACCACTCAACCCCTAACAGCAAAACCACTGGACAGAACATAAACCGTTGAGGGAACAAATAGGGACAGAAAGCATATATTCCACTTACAACCTTAGAAACTGATAGAATAATAGGTATGCATTAGCATGACTCGGCTGAAGGATGTGGGGTCCTAAACCCAATTACTTGTCTGTATTTAATGGTGTCAGTTCCCAGGTATTTGCCAGACAGGTGCAGATTGTAAGAGGAACACACCAATAGTATGAAGCAAAGTCTGGACATGCCACAGATTCTGTACAGTCGACTGGCATGCTTACGCCTAATGGGCAGCCATTCCCGATATGGGTCCCACTGCAGTACAGTCCAGTTTAAATGGCTAAGTATGGTATAACTATATGTGTCATTGCATAACCCGCTACACAACATCTACGAACACATGGTCGCAACACCCCACTGTAGGCATATAAGCCGATGTAATAGGCATCACAAGGTATTATTGTAGTCCTCAACCCCACCCAGGGGTGTGAGTGTCAGATGCAAACACCAAATGCAGTGCATTTGCAAGTGCAGGAGCAAGTGGGTGTAAGCCTGTTTGGCTGCCGGTATGCGAGTATCACACTGGTGAAGCAATGCAGAGGCTAACTGAGTGTAAGAAACTGTAACCGGAGGTTAGCATTGCTTAGCTCCATGCAAACCTGCGTACCCCCGCTCACAACTGCTTTAAAGTGCCTTAATCACTCTGTATCCAACAGCTCGTGTTCTGGCCAGCAACAAAATAAACAGCCACTGCAAGGCTAGAACTCAGGACCCTGTACATCACAGTCACAGTAGTTAACCACTACACCATGATAGCAGCACATACAAAGGAGGTATCTGCAAACTAATCCTCACCACAGGGAAATCAAATCAAACATGTGAACTGAATCTATGTACAGTGTAATGTTCTATAACCTGCCACAAACCATAAATATGTGAATTGGAGTACTGCAGTAAACATAGAGTTGAGGTGTCACTGTACTAAAGTTATGCAGTCCCCAGGACCCCATACAGTGTATGTACACATGAATGATGGATACCAGATACATATATAACCTGTAATAAATAAGACATAGCTTAGCCTTTTCTTAACCGGCCAATTATGAAAAAGTATGGGAATCCAGCTCTACTTAAACCAAAGAGGCAGGAATATGGCTCATAACTGGTTGTAGCATCACCCTGCAGGCAGAATGGCTGGAGTGAGAGAAGGCACTCGCTTTACAGTGCAGCGCTGGGGCATCCAGGAGTCCAAATTCATTGTATGGCTCCTGGTAAAGCACCATGACAGGAGACTACTGCAGGGCCAGTACCAGGGCTCACAGTACAAAACAGAGGCCTGGGACAGTATCGCCCATGACCTCACAAGTGCCACAGGTATCCCCTGGACTGGTGAGCAGGTCAGGTACCACCATGCAGACCTGAAGCAGTGGAGGGGGGATGTCCTGGAACAGTGGATCCAGGAAGCAAGGCAGATGCAGAATGCCCCAGAACTGAGTATGTACTCCTTCCACTACATAGTTAATAATTGCCTAGCTTGTGTATACTAAAGATAGGTATGGCTAAATATCACTGTACTTCTCTGACAGCTGCAGATGAGCGTGCTGTGAACCAGTGGGCCTATGATGCTAGGCTGCAAAAGATGCATCGTGAGGCAGGTTAATAAAAAGCCTGCATGTACTGTCGTAACAAATAAATGTAAGAGCCTCAGAAAGTGTTGTACCAGTATACAGATTCGTGTAATATGCTGCAAATAAAGGTGTAACACCTGCATTGCTTCTGTTTACTCTGCAGTCATATGTTGTTGTACTGTTGCAGTTATTAAATAGCACTGCTGTAGTAAGCAGTGTTACCCACACTGTGGTATGCAGATAAAATGTGTATGAAGTGCTGTATAACAATGTTGGACATGCAAACAGGTCAGTCCTATTAGACTAAATACATTGCAAAGCCTCACAACAATTGCCTGATAGCATAATGTACAGTGATCTTAACTGTAATGCTTTTGTCACACACAGCAGGGCTTTGGATCCCAGGAGCGCCAGTGAGTTATATGCATAATCATTCCGCACAACTGCACACAGTTTGTTAGAATATTCAGAGAGAAAGCTGTATGCATATATACACTTAACAACTGTACAGATTATGCTAGAATGCTCAAATAGAAAGTGGTATGCATATTCATATCCCTGAACTGTTCCTATCTGCCCAGTCAACAGTTCCAATCTGCCCAGTATGTCCTGATAAATGGCCCACATCACCTGCCCTTTGCCCTGTTCCCCTGACAAATTTGTGTGATGATCCAAGAAATGTAGGCAGCTGTAAATGACATATAACTGATAGTCAGACCTGTACATAGTCAGAGAATGTATATGCAAACATACCTGTCATCCCAGCATCTCACCCAAAGTGTATGACAGCAGTCAGCAGTCTCAAAACATGTTGCATTACACCTGCATCTTATCAAGCCTGTACGTAAGACACAGGTTCAGTACATACTAATCTACAAACATACCATTGTACAATATAACACCATTTGGTAGTGTAATAATACATGTAAGGGACAGATCACTGCAGTGACTACGAATGTTGTGAAAACTACAAGGATTTATTAGTTGTTAATTGAACTCTCTCTCTCTCTCTCTCTCACTCCTACCATATGTGCAAAAATAATCGATTTACACAACTCATTTGGTATGTCTACACTCCTAACCTTTGTTGGGACATATGTCCTATTGGTTTATAAATATTCACATCTGTTTCTATGCATGTGCCATGTTAAAATACCCCCATATTGGTGTCCTGTTTCCATCAATGAAACCTGCATGTTGTTGCAATGGCCACTATATATGCATATATGCATGTGTTCTGCCTGCTCTGCAACTATTTTATATATGGTGCCCTTGGTAATGGGAATACCTATGCATGCTGATATAACTAATCGTGAATGCTGTTGACTATTACTAACCCATACCTGCCTTAAACATGCTACAACATAGCTCGTATGGGAAGGCCAGTCCCAGTAGACCCACCTGTCCTACCTCAGCTGGCCATGGCACCGGACACCAGCACATCTGGTGCCCAGCCTGGGACCTCCTCATCCATTGGCCGTGCACCACCTTTGGGTGGAAACACCACAGGGGATGGGGCTCGGCCCCCCACTGGTAGCGGGAGCAAACTGGAACCTGTCACCAGTGGTACGGTCCAGGCCGTGGTGCGTAGGGAGCTTGATAGGGAGATTCGAGACTGCCTATGCCAGCTTGAGGGCCAAGTGGCACAACCAGAGGGTGAGCCTGCCCATCCTACACAGCCCCCAGCACACCCACCTTCTGGGCTGTGAAGGTGCAGTGGTGACTGCCCATGGGTGGGGACCTCAGTCCCACTGTATCCATTTGTGGGCTCATGGGCTTGTGACTTTCAAACACCCCTTCCCGTCTGAGGTGTTCCCCCCACATGTGTCATATACCACCCCTGTATGCGTCTTGTTTGCCTTGTCTGTCATCCTACCCAACCTATCCTCCCTGATCATACCTACTCTCCTTCCTCAACATCCCACTCTCACCTAAAAGTAAAAGAAAATAAGGGAAACCTGTTCCCGCAAAAAAAGTACGCCCCATACATAGCTGTCCATTTTGCACACATGTCCACTGGACACATGTAAATGTTTCTAATTGGCATCACAACATACTATTGTTGTCCTCACCCCTCTCTCAGGGTTGTGAGTGTCCAAATGTACCGCTGGATTTATTGCATATGCACAGCTGTTGCTGTAGAAGAAATGGACAGCTTTGGACCTTCCCTACACCCTTCCTGCACATCCCTAGCTACCTTACCTACTGTCTTTCCCTCTTTGTGGCCCTTTTTCACCACTTTCCTATCACCCCGTTTTTCTTTTCTTTTAAAGAAATTAGCACAGGGGTAAGCGGGAGTAAGCACCTTTAAGCAGCAGTGAGCGGGTTACAGCCTATTTACATGGGATTAAGCACTGCATACACAGGTTAAGCAATCAAGAAGGTAACTGAGTGTAAGGAACAGTAACCAAATGTAACCACTGCTTACCATCGCGCAAACCTGCGCACACAACTGCTTAAAAGTGCCTTAATCACTCCATATCCAACGGCCCTTATTCTGCCCAACAACAAAAAAAATGGCCTCTGCAAGGCTTGAAACCAGGACCCTGCACACCACAGCCAATGTGATTTGCCACTAAGCCATAGCAGATATGCAGACATCGGATGTTATCACGAACATAGCATCCAGCACAATCATTCAACAGTATAGGAAATGTATTCCATTATGTAGATGTATGTGTGTGTGTTTATGTCCAGATATATATACATACATAGATATAGATATATATAGATATATCAAGAACATACCATGTGACAACAAAGCAGTAAAAAAGAATGAAAAGGGAAACACCAGCAACTCCTGTATTATGTAGAGGTGTTGTCCTATGTAATATCAGGACTCCCTCAGACAGACATGTGTCATTAATGCATGCAAACATTTGTACATTGCCCAAATACATTACTTTGAACATTTCATTTACAATAATAAAACAGTTCGTGTCCAATCATTATGTGAGAACAGTACTCTTGCAAGGTGCTGTGTGCAACATCATCATCATTAAAATGTTAAATGGGGTAACCATCGAGGGACCGGTAGTGTCATGTGTACAATGGGGTCATCTGCATCATGTGTACCTGGAACCTTTAGGAGTCATGTGCATACCAGGATCATGTGCCTGACTGAGGGGTAAGGACAGCAGTAGTATGTTGTGATGCAAGTTGAAAAGGTTACATGTGTCCAGTGGACATGTGTGTGAAATGGACAGCTATGTATGGGGCAAAAGTTGTTCTGGGAACAGATTGGCCTTTTGTTTCTGTTTCCGTAAGGTGAGAGTGGGATGTTGGGGAAGGAGAGTAGGTATGCTCGTGGAGGATAGGTTGGGTAGGTTGACAGACAAGACAGCATACAGGGGCAGTATATGACACATGTGGGGGGGTCCACCTTAGACGGGGAGGGGTGTTTGGCAGTCACAAGCCCATGAGCCCCCAAATGGAAACAGTGTGACAGAGGTCCCCAACCATGGGCAGCCACCACTGCACCTTCACAGCCGCAAAGGTGGCTGTGCTGGGGGCTGTCTAGGAGGGGCAGGCTCACCCTCTAAATGTGACACTCTGCCCTCGAGCTGGTGTAGCTGGCCTCGAAACCCTTTACTGAGCCCCCTATGCACCACGGCCTGGACTGTACGATGGCTGACAAGTTCCTGTCTGGACTTGCTCCCAGGGGGGGCAGGCCCCATCCTCAGTGGTGGTTCCAACAGAAGGTGGTGCAGAGCCAACAGAGGTGGAAGTCCAAGGCTGGGCTCCCGATGTGCCATGGCCAGCTGTAGTGGGACAGGTGGTTCTGCCGGGACCTCCAATCCCATACAGCCTATGGTGTTGCAGTTTTAACACAGATAAGGCTTAGTAATAGTCAACAGCATTCAGGATTACTTATAACAGCATGCATAGATATTACCATCAACCCAAGGCAACAGATGTCATACATTTGCAGAGGGAGCACAACACATGCATATATACTGCATGAAATCTGTCCAAAGTGTAGATGACTTGTGACTGCAGCTATGAACAGTGGTCCGCTATTGGCATGTCACTGTGATAACCTCAGACAGTGACTGTCATACCACTATTTCATGTGAGGTATGTCCAATCAGAGATGCGATGGCAGTAACTCTCATCGCTGTCAGCATGTACTGACTGCAATCCTCATACTATGCTTCTGCAGTTCACAGATGTGTGTTCTGTGAGTAACACAAAAAACAAATGGTTCCACACACTGACCAGTCCACAGATGACCCTACAGATGGGGGTTTCCTAACAAACAGAGCACTGTCTTGTCAGTTATTAAAACATGCAGACTAGCCATTACCACACACATGTTAAATTGGCAGTAGTCTCAATGAAGCATAGCTACACTTACATGCTGTAGTCATGTCTGGCACATCACCCTCCTGTCTTTAAGCTATTTTCCACTGTGTATGTTGTTTGAGGAATATCCAGATTTCATCGGTGATGTTGTTTACCAAACACCAGATCCAGGTTCCACTCACAGTGACTGTCATGGGCAAACACCAACATGATGTTCCTAGTTATTGTACTGTGTTTCCATGCAGTTGGTTATGGGAATGTCACCACAGCTTTTCCACATGCAATCAGCTAAAGGAGGACTGCAATAGGTGCAGTGGCCATCACCTGATCATGACCATCACGTACAAAACACAAGCTGCTGCTGAGCAGGTGTACATCTCCACATCCACCAGACAGTGTGTGTGAGGGACAGTCAGAGGCAAAGTACATCAGAGAATGGCTGGGAGACTAAAACCTAAGCATCATCTGTTACACACCTACCAGTACAGGATTCAAACCCCTAACTGACTAGCTATTACTATTACAAGTGCATGCAGTTACTGCACATGCCACAAAGCTGACATGTTGGTGTGCTGTAAGAACATATATGTGTGTTGGTGAGCGACATCTGCAACAGAGATATAGTAGACATACATTAGGTGTGGCACACATGGCTGCCCACATGAACAGATGTCATTGTCAACACAACCACACTCTCTAAGGGACTCAGACACATTGGCACACTTTGTCAGGCTCACAAATATACTTCCTAACTACTTAGTTAGCCACACTACAGTAATGCACAGGTATTAAATGCACCACAGGGGTTATCCTGAGGTTCTATGGGCTAGGGTATGTGAATGTGTCTGACATCAGTCAGTATGCCAATGGGCATTATACTGGGTGTGACTGTGGCAGGGAACATCATACCCCACATGCAGACACAAGGTGCCAGTATTGACATGCATGTGTGCATTGCTTCATGGGTGTGTAGTGGTTGGCTGTGCAAGATGGCTGTACAAGGCTGGGTGAGGGGTAATCTTTGGCATCAGGCCACCTGCCAATGGTCTGCAGTGTGGTTCAGGGTGTAGTGTTTGCAATATCCCACACAGATGGGTATTGTATTAACTGTCCTGTCATCCTGGTTACGATTGTGTGTGGTCATTGCTTTGCAATGCATGCCATGTCTGTGTTTGATAGTCCTTGACATGGACATTGCCTGGGATGTGCACGTCCCACATTAATGTACAGTGACATGTTTAAGTGTACCTGGTTTGCCTGGCACATGTTGTGTACACAGACTGTTATCAGCAGATGTGTCAATCCTGGCCTGGTGTGGCAGGATCTGCTAATAGACAGCAGGTTGACCCTGCACCTGCAATGATAGGATGATACATGTATTCCCTGGTATAAGTGGCATCTGTCCATACAGGGTATGTGTGTAAGGCATTGTATGTCCTTTGTGGATCACATTTGATGGCACCGCATATGTTGCAGGCATCCAAAGGCGCATTGTCCACATCTATGTGCCTATTGTACTCTTGGACAGGGTGCCATGCCCTCTGCAGCCCACTGCATTCACACCCTGCCTACTATCTATCAGCAATGTGCAGGGTAATAGCAACATTGCAGGATATTCTAGGCAAGTGTGTTTGTGTATGACACATGGGTTCAAACCGTATTCTGGTTAATAGTAGGGTTCATTACTTTGTTCACCAGGCCTTTTGCCAGATGTAGGGGTATGGCTTGCCAAAACAGTCTCTTGGCTGATTGAAATCTGTAATCCTCGTGAGGTGGACATTGTGACATATAATATGGCCACCATACAGGAAAACTACAAAAGACACTCCTCAACATGTCCAGTGGTTACACACTCATAGCCTTCTCCACACAGGGACTGACTGTCAAACACACACACACACACACACACACACACACACACACACACACACACACACACACACACACACACACTTACCACGTCTTGGAATAGAACTCCTACCTAACTAGTTTATTACACTACAGCATTATGCAGTTATAGCATGCACTATGGAGATTACTGGGCTACCACATCCCCAAAGATGTATTTCACAAGGAATGACATCAACAGGGTTACCAAAGTAGGGCAAGTTGAATGTCCTGCAAGGGAGTAGCCCAAAATGCATTGCTCACAAAACAGGCAGTGAGACACACACAGCACATCCACAAATGACATGTGTGGGTATAAAACCCATGACCGAGATCTATATCACACTACTGCATGGAGATGTTATAGGACACACCACAAGGATTACTAGGGAACTCGTTCCTCAGAGGTGTATTTGACAAGGAATGACATCAGCAGGATCACTCACGTAGGGCATTGTAAACGTCCTGTGAGTGAGTAAGCTATAATGTATTGCTCCCTACACAGACATTGAAACACACAGACAACATACATAACTGCCATGGTTGTGTATGGAACCCGACCACAGTCCTAAATCACACTCCAGCAGTATGCAGATACCCGATGCGCTACAGAGATTACTGGGTTACAGCAGTCCCAGAGGTGTATTTCTAGGTGGGTGACATCAGCACCCTTGCCAAAGTTGGGTATGTGAATTGTAAGGAGTGTGCATACTCTAAAAAGCATTGCTCCCTTCTTAGGCAGACAGATACACACACACACACAGTTGGCAAGTCTGGGATTATAACACCTACCAATCTAGTTTTTCACACTACAGCATTACACAGCTACAGGACATGCTACAGAAATTACTGGGTTACAGTAGTCCCAGAGGTGTATTTCTAGGTGGGTGACATCAGCACCCTTGCCAAAGTTGAGCATGTGAATTGTAAGGAGTGTGAGTACTCTAAAAAGCATTGTTCTTTCCCCAGGCAGACAGACACACACAGTTGGCAAGTCTGGGATTAGAACACCTACCAAACTAGTTTATCACACTACACAGTTACAGGATGCGCTACAGAGATTACTGGGTTATAGCACTCTCAGAGATGTATGTCTAGGTGGGTGACATCAGCAGGATTACCAAAGAAAGGCATTTCAAGTGTACTGCGAGTTGTACATGTCTTTTACCTGTGTGTACCCGCTGCTTACTGTCACGAATACACATTTACACCCACTTAAAAGTGTCTTATTCAGTCCTAAATGACATTATCATCAACCCTTGCAGGTCTTGAACTCTGGACCACACACACCAAGGTCCCTGGACTTACCACTAAGCCATCTGGGTTGTATACATATTTCATGTATTTTATAATACACATGTTACTACAGGTATTTCACAGTACTGAAAACAAATGGGGCAGTCACTTTCCGTACATATGTACAGTACCCTTGAATGTACTGTGCTCTGTGAACCAACATAGACAAGTCTACATATATACAACTGTTATAACTAGCAATAGCAATAGCAATCTCTCATTTGAATAGCAATCTCTCATTTGACAACCACGTGGCCAAAGTGGTTAGAAAAACATTTTATATAGCCCACCTAATCATGAAGGGATTCACATCTAGATCAGGGGAGGTCATCGTGCCTCTTTACTCATCCCTCATCAGGCCCATAATTGAGTACAATGCCCCTTTTGGGATGTACCTTACCAGACACCTGCAGCAACTGGAAAGACCCCAAAAGTACCTCACCAAGAGGATCAAAGGGCTCAAACAGATGCCATATGCTGCCCAGTTAAAGAAACTCCAGCTCTACTCAGTGGCATACCGCCTGCTCAGAGGCGATCTGTGCCTGATGTATAAAGCCATGTCCAACCTGGAATTAATGGACATGCTGCACCTCAGAAAATCCAAATCCCATCGAGCTCTGCCGAGAGACTTGAACCTCAGCACTGAAATAAATAGGACATGCTGGAGGGACAGATTCATAACCCAGAGGCTCCCTTCACTCTGGAATAAAATCCCAGTCCAGGTTAGGCAGAGTCCCTCATTGACTCTCTTCAAGAGGAATCTTGATGAGTGGATGAGAGATCGTAGGTTTACCCCGGGTATCACTTCTGTGTCACTGTTAGACAGAGGCACAGTATACTAACCTCGAAAAAGGGCATAGCAAAATTAATTTAAAATGGGTGGCGAAAGCCAAACACACTCTGGCTAAGCTTATAAATGCCCTAGGGCAGATAGCCTAGTATGAACCTATGAACCTATGAACTAAATACTAAATACATATATGCACTTACAGGATGTGCACACACACACACACACACACACATATATATATATATATATATATATATATATATATATATATATATATATATATATATACATATACACAGACACAGCTATAGCCATATATATAAACATGTCTGGACACCCTTTGTGACACAGAAGGGTTCCAAAGGAATTGACGTGTACACAAAACAGAGGCAACTCTTGTTTTATAGCATTTAAATCTTAATCAGTTCACCAGAGAAGGGATGGTTGTTGTGTATGTGGAGTTTGGGGTGGGGAATGATGGCTAAGGAAATATGCCCCGGGGATTGTGGAGTTTGGGTGGGGGAATGATGGGTATGGACATACACCCTGGGGACCACATCTGTGTCACTGCTTGACAGTTGCACAGGAAAATAACATCTCCAACAGTAGTCATTCTGGACTGTCTATTCTTTTCTATCCCTAACTATGTAATAATTGGTAGACTCCACTCGCCACAGATGACTATCATGGTGTGCAGCATGTTAAAAGACATAACACATGTGTATGCCTGGCTACAGGGTAGTCACACACACACAAACACACACACCTGCTCAATACTGTGCTTACAAGTCTTGCCTATGTAAAGGTAACTAGCAGAGTGGTATGCAGTTGGCAGAGTGCCACAGAACTTATACAATTACACTTACTCTGATTCTGCTTCTGAGCTGGGTGACATCACAGGACTGATTACTTGCAGTGTGGAGGGGGGAAAAGGGTGGTTTAGCAGATGACAAGGATAAAGGCCAGTGCAAGAGGTGGTTTCACTTTGTAAAGCAGTAAAACCCACTGTCATGACAGGATGCAGACACAAATACACACACACAACCACACTCAGCCATTTGCTGACACACACACACACACACACACACACACACACACACACACACACACACACACACACACACACACACACACACACACACACACACTCAGGTGCCAGTGGTGGGATCAGAACTCCTGCCTGTCTACAGATCACTATTACAGTACTACCCAGTTATGAGACACGACACAGAGATTATACATTTCAAGGCAGTCAGAATGCCCTTCTAAGATTGAGGACATCAACAAGGATACTGCCAGTTAAGATGTACATAGCTGTAAACCTGTGTGTTTAAAGTAGGAGTCTATTACAACCTGTATGCACAAACAAGATACATCATCTGCCGGTAAGACATAGGTAGGCCTGAGAGGTATAGTTGTAGCACAACAAGAACTGAACTGGAGTATGTCCATCTGTGGAATGGACAACTACTATCACTATACAGGGTTACAGTGGTCATGCTCATACATATAGAATCACAGGACTTGTTTGGATGCATTGACTCCAATTACATAAGGTGACAGTGGGCATGCTCATACACTTAGTAGCACAGTGCCATTTGAGATGCACTATGACTACAACTACACAAGGTTATACTGGGCATGCTCATACACTTAGAAATAAAGGGCTTGTTTGGATGCACTGACTCAAATTACACAAGGTGGCAGTGGGTACGCTCATACACTTAGTAGCACAGGGCTGTTTGGGATGCACTCCAGTTCTAACCACAGAAGGCCACAGTGTGCATGCTCATACACTTAGATGTACAGAACACATTGTAATGGACTCCTGTTGTAAACACACAGGTTTACAGCTATGTACATCTTAACTGTCAGTATATATGCACATCATACAGGTTTACTACTAGATACCTGTATGTGGCCCATAAATTATATATCTGCATCTGTGCTGTGTGATACACATGCATACATGTACATGAAGTACTGCCATATATATGTGAAGTATACACAATCATGCATGTGTGGAAGTGACAGACTATAGGTTAACTGGGACACACAGATGGATGCTAACCACAGCATGTGTCACACACATTGCTGCCCTGAAAGGCATACATTGATATCAGGTTGTGGACAGTGACATTAAACTTGGAACAGTGGCATGTGCAAGCTTAATATGTGAGCCCCATTGTCTAATGGTACTGAGGTGCAGTTGTCAAGATGACCTCTCCCGGCTGTGTTAGTAGTTGTCATTATTAGCAGGACCGCTCCACTAAGCATATCTGACATTGGTCACCTACACAACATCTGCTGCTGTCCATCACCTTAGATGTAGCATTTGATACCAAGCACAATACTGCCACTTGCAATGATGTCATGGTACGAGTGGCAACTGCTTGACCAAAACAATGAGCCAATGTCCTGCCGTAATTATGATGTTGTCCAGTGTCTGTCATTCTGGGATGTCATGACTGAAAGAACACATGCCTTTGTCACAGAGCACATGCATCCATGATTCAAGGGAGTGTGGATAATACCTAGGTCGCATTTACCGATATAGTGGCATTCCAAGGCACAAGTCCTAAACAGAGAAGTAGCACTCTGACACCTACAAGACAATTGCATTGGATGCTTATGCTAACCAGTGCTAGATGTGTGGCTTTTGTAATCCATTTGCTCAATGTAGACCCTACAATGGGGAATACTGACATCTGTGCAGTGAGGAACACCTGGCTGAAGGCTCTGTAGTAAACAATAGTACTGCCACCATATAACTCTGATCCAGACATGCGGGCCATAACACTGGTATGGACCACTCCAGGTGGTGGTGTCCACATATTCATAAAGGCTACTCACAGGTAAAGACCACTACTCCAGCATAATCCATCACAGATGAGTCAGGTACAGATGACAGTGGCAAAAGCTGCATTCTAGGTTGTATCCTCATATACATCCACCACCATGTCCTCAGACTACCAACACACATCCATACATGTGGTATGAAATAGTATAGTAGACCACCAAATAACTTTTGACTGGTGGACTGTACCTAGCCCTACATCAACTGTGCAAAGTACCCATGTGCTGACACAGTTGCATAATGTGTTATGCAATGCAGTCATACCACTGTTTGTAACCAGGTCAGTTGTACACATACCAGGGTCCATCGGATGTTGTCAGCATTAACACAGTTGACTGTTGCTGTACACCAGTAAACAACACCCTCATGGTTGGATATGACCTAGATGTACCTGCCCTGGATAAGTACATCCCACACTCATACAACATACATGAGAATACCATTGCTGTTGTTGTCCTTTGTACATACAGGTGGCTACATTCATTACACACATGCACATGGAAGATAGGTCCATGGCTGATGAATGCTAACAGTACATATGGTTTGATATCTATGTTGACAGAGGTATTATTCCCTCACTAATGGTCACCCATGACATCTATCATATCATACAACAACCCATGTGGCATGTATGTCATTAGACATGTCCATCAAATGCAATGCCTACAAACATACCCAAATAACAGGATCATAGGACCTACACACATAGCCTGTATTGACAGACTCAGGGAAATACAGCTATGCTCTGTATGTTCCTGAGTAGTTACAGGTGATATATCCATAGCATGCACAGCCATGTGTGCCCACAGCTCCCACATATACCCCATGTCAACAATTGCAAGCCATGCATGCTGTGTGCTGTCTGGACATTAACCTTATTACCACAATAGCCAGAATGTGCTGGGGTGAGATGTTTACAAGCCACAGACCTCGCACATGCTTGAATAATTGTAACGCCTAGCTCAAACAGAGCACGTTGCTGGCACTCTTCAAATAATCATGAGGTGTGTGTGGCAAATATGATGTGTGTGTGGCAAATATGATGTGCTCACTGTTGACCGTTACAGTGCCCTGGTTTCACAGTGGAACTGTCAACTAACAATTTGTGGGATTATGACATGGAATATTGCTGTGTGTGTGTCTTGCTGATGTGCTGAAGGTCTTTACAAGCTTAGCTGCTAAATCCTAATATAATACTAGATGAGAGATATCGTCTATGCCCAAGGTTTTTCTAGGAAGGACTACCCATGTCCAGGAGAGAAGCCAGGGCAATCCCTAGCAAAAATTTACACTTTCCCATCCAGTCATCCAGGTTGTACTTGAAGAAAGTTATGGAGGTGCTCTGCTTGATATGGATTGCAAGCCTATTCCAGAGGAATGACAACCTCTGAGAGCTGCATCTGTCTCTCCAGCAGGTCCTGTTTATTTCACAGGCTAGATTGAGGTTCCTGGAATGAGTGATTCTAGTCACATTTGATTTATGGATCTGCAGCATTTCCAGTAGATTTGGGTAAGAGATAGCACTCTAAACCAGACATAAGTCACCTCTAAGTAGTCTATATGCTACTGAGTTCAGTGACAGCAACTTCAGTCTGTCCGTATAAAACATGTGCTGGAGACCCTGAATTTTCTTAGTTAGAAATCTCTGAGGTCTCTCAAGTTGCTGCAGATGTCTGGTATGGTACATACCAAAGGGAGCATTATATTCAATAACAGGCCTGATGAGGGTGAGTACAGGTAGGTTATAACCTCTTTTTGTGTTGAGGCGATGTCTTTGCTAATCAGGTAAGTGATGTAGAATGCCTTTCTCACCACAGAAGAAACATGGTGGTCAAAGATGAGGCCACAGTCAACTTGTGTTCTCAGGTCTCTCACTACTGAATTGGTACTTAGGGAATTATTGTTTATTTTATAATCATCAGGAAGATTGTTTTTACTGAAAGGAATGCTGATGTATTTTTTAGCACTTGGCAGAACATGGCTTTGGCACCAGTCATTGGTCTGTGTAACCCCTTTTGAAGTACACTGACATCGGTAGGGGATTGAATGATAGCACCTAATTTGCAGTCATCCGCAAACTTGGTAAGCCACAGCCCCTCTGTTTTGACCTGGACTTCTGAGAAGTATATGCCAAACAAGTGGGTGCCCAGCACTGACCCTTGTGGAACCCCACTGGTGACAGATCTGCTGGTAGAGGTAAAGTCTCCCACTTTGACTGAGTATTGTCTATCTGTGAGCCAGTTTGCAACCCACCTTACAACACAGGGGTTGATATTCAACTGAATTAGTTTGTCAATGATGCCTGATAGTGGGATAGTGTCAAATGCCTTGGTCAAGTCAAGATAGGCTGTGTGCATGGCTTTGCCCTTGTCTATGGCTCTGGTCATGTTCTCAAAGAAGTCACCAGGTTTAGCAGGCATGATCTGCCCTTGACAAAACTGAACTGGGATGGATCCAGGGTTTGGAGGTCACCTATATCCTTGTTTATGAGGTCCATGATGATTTGTTTCATTGCCTTACATATGAGGTTGGTTAAACTTATGGGTCTATAGTTACCTGGGTCTGTTGCTGAGCTGCCCTTGTGGAGGGGATGACAGTCTCTGTTTTCCATTCAGTCGGGACAAAGCCAGTACTCAGACAGTGGTTGTATAGAGTCCCTAATGGAATAACTAGGAGTAACTAGCTCTTGTTTTAGAACATTAAGAATGCAGTCCGGAATGCCATCTGGTCCCATGGAGGCTGTGTTCTTAGCCTTGGAGAGAGCATTAATGACTTGCTCTTTGGAGATGCAGGGAGGAGGAGATGATGAAAACATAGATTGTGGTATATAGAGGGTGACATTTTTGCCAAACCTGTCTGCTAGCAGGTTTGCAATTACTGCAGAGTCGTGTGTGATGCCCTCCACAATTAGTTCAGCACACATCTGAGTCCTACCTTTTGGGTTGCAGACATAGCTGAAGAAAGCCTTGTGGTTATCCTTGGCTATGGTTGCTAAATTTTTGAAGTCAATCATTTTCTGCTTATTTTGTGGTATCATCCTAGATGAGGGTAAAATGCTGCTCAAAGCTAGGCACATACCTGCCTGGGACACATATTCAGATAGCTCAATTATGTCTCTCTTCATATAGTCCATAGAAGTATGTCTCAAGTCATCCACACCAACATGAAGTATGACGGAGTCACAATGATACTTGTTGTTGAGAAACTTGAGTACATGTGCGATCTGATGAATCCTTGCACCAGACAAGCAGCTGACCATAACCTTCTCCTTGTTCAACATGGTGAGAGGGGTGTCTGTATGTCTCACTATAAAGTCACCTATAATTAAACATTTGGAATACTTGTGCATTGCCTTAAGGGCTTATTTGGTGAGATACAGGTGCTAGTGTTTTTATGTGTATTGGATGCTTTTGGTGTTGTGTTAGGTATAGCATGTTTGTGTTTTAGTGGTCTCTAGTGTTTAGATGGGTTTCTGGAGAGTACCTCTGCATATAAAGGTTTATGTGTTGGGTGCATATAATGAATAGGAGTCGTGGTGTGTGTGTGCTGACAATCTGTTTAGTGTTGCTTTTCTGGGTGTGAGGGAGCAGTGATTCCAGATAATTAGTGTAGCAGCATCTCTCACAAATTGCACATGCGTGATTTAGGAGTAAGGGGTTTTCAGTGTACATGAGACAGTTGTTACACTGCCTCAAAAAAAAAAACAAACATGCCCAAAAGGCTGGCAGAAGAAACAGAGGGAAACTTACAGTCCATAATGCAAGGTTTGAACCTTGTATCTCAATGGATAAGGAGAAAAATATGGGGCTATCAGGCAGGGAGCTCTTTTAGGGTAACTAACCTATGGGATGTTCAGTAGGAGGTCTATAACCTCACAAGTAGTTTAGATTGATATAATAGCCCATTCTGCATAGTTAGCTCCAATATGTGTATCTAAGAGAAATTGATCAATGTATGCATAGTTTTAACTTAGTGCTTGACTTCTATTAACGTATTTTAATTATTATGATCAAAATTGTTTGGAAAACAATTTAGTTTCTTTTGATACAATATTCTCATTCTTGTGCTTTTTCAAATATGTCACTTTACTAATGAGGGTTACTGTTAACTTTGATTTGAATGCTGCATATCTAATATTAAGGGGGATGTTATTAACCTTGTAACAAAAGGAGCTACTGCCAGCCTAGCTATCTGGAATGTTGTAAATAATTATATGTCATTTGTGAATATTAATATGATTTATATAGAAGTGTGACAGAGGGAGATACTGCCAGCACAGCTGTCTGGAATTTTGTAAATGGTTACATGTCGTTTGTGAATGTCAACATGATTCATATGCTTGTGTTGCAAATGTATTAGAACTGTATGTTATATGTATATCAAACTGCTGGTACAGAAGTGTGTGTGAAAAGGGTTTGATCAGTACTGAGTTTAAAATTGTATCCACAGTGTACCCTACTAGAAAAGAGCAGAAATGTATATAAACTACTGTAACTGTGTAAATGTATATGTTTTAACAATGGGGACCGGCACATAGCAGATAAACTTGCATAACTTCAAGAAAATTGTTGAAATTAAATTGTTTTATAAACTGCACCATAAAAGATGGTTTCAAGGCAGCAAGGAGACAGGATGTCTAAAACTAGGGAGCCTTCTGCATTGTCTTGTAAGTGTTTTATTGTTTTATGTCTTCCAGCAGCTGCAAATATCTAAGAGCGATGTAATTTTCACAGGTAGATGGTAAAAGCTGGCAGTTTCTGGCAAAGGGTGTTTAGCTTGGGAACTAAAGTCAGATGACAAGAAATTATGTCATCCTGCAAGTATCCAGCAGCAATATTTGAGATATTAATTTAAGAACTGTCTGAGAGAGAGAGAGAGAGACTGGACATTTTGTATTTTGTCTTTGACCTGACAGCATCAGCTAGAAAACCCACTCACCACATTTGTCTTTCCTTGCTATGAGTAAGTAAGCCTGGGGTACATGAATTTCTCTCAGATACAGTTAGGAATATAGTGCAGTATAGCTTAGATGTTTTCTTTATTTATTTATTTGAGACTGTCCTGCAATGTTGTTTTAAATATTTCCTGTGATTTTGAACTCTGAAGTTACTGTTGTTTACTGAGTATGTTCTTGTCTTTTATTATTTATTATTAAATGCATTTAAACCTTTCAATTGTGGCTGGTCTGTCTAGAGATATTCAAGCTCTTAGGATACTTGCATATCTATTTGGTGACACTGTGCAGGACACTCCTAATATCTTTGCTCTTGGTCGAACTACACAGTAAGATTGTAACCCTTTGCTAAGGGCCTTAAACTAGCTGATAAGTAGTGGCTAGTGGCAGTGAAAACTACCTTATAGTCCGGCCAGAAGGGGGCATAGCTAGTAAACCTGTGCCAGCCTTTCCCAGGTGTATGTGTGTATATAAATCAAACCTCAAAGTGTGTGTGTGTGTGTGTGTGTGTGTGTGTGTGTGTGTGTGTGTGTGTGTTACTTGGGCAGGGACATGAAGCACTGGTTGGACAGAGAGGGTGCTTAGCTTGGCAACTCAGTTGAGATCTCAACTCTATAGCTGTGCCAGTGAGAAGTATTATTGGGGATCTGGAGAAAGAGGGAAAAACCAGGCCCAAACTGACTGTGGTCTCTGTGTGCTCTTAAGGGAAATTGCACTTTACTGTGTGTGTGTACTTGTCATCCTCCCAATGTTTATGTCCCCCACTGTTGCCAGTGGTGAGGATTGAGGCTCCTTGATTACTGGGCCAGTGGTGGGGCATCACAAACCTGACCATCAATAATAATTGCATTTTCTATCCAATCACTTGTTCATTACAAAGACTGGGATTTAGCCTCCTTGTATAAAAGAAATAGAGTTCTGAGAACAACAGTAATTTTGAGACTAATTAAGCAGTAACCAAAGAAAGGTTGAGGCTTTTGTATGTATTGCAGACTAAGACTGATGTGAGGCTGAATTAAAAGTGGATTATTTTCCATGGGGTTATAGTACTGAGGAGGGATCAGATAGATCATAGGTGTTCATAGCATCCTATAGCAATAGAATATCAAAGCTATTATGCAACACTGGGGTACCCTTTTAACTAGGGTCGACTTAGAGTCAAATTCCAGTCATCACCTTGAATTATCTCATGTTTATCAAACACAAAGCTATTGCAAACTAGATATTTGAAAAAATATGTTTGCCAGAGCAAGTTGCATAACTTGACACTAAAATCAAGGGGTGAGATAATATCTGACCTATATATTCAGCAATTACTAATCCATCATTAGCATTTTCCCTTCCCTGTGCCATCTGAAAGGGAAAGATATTGTTATAAATATAGCCACCAATAAAATTGTTGTTAGATTTTCCTGAGGCAAAGGCATATAGAACATATTGCCTCTTTAAGGAATCACATTTTGAAAGACACAGGTGAGTTGCTAGTATTAGATATGCATCAGTATTCATGTTATACCTATGATGCTAAAAAGTTTTTTCACTACAAACTTTCAGACCATACATACTTCAAGATAAATAAGTAAATTCAAATATTATCTTTTTTTAGGCACCTAGTGCAACTAATGATAACACTGTATGGGTTTACCATAAATTTACATATAACTGCCTCCTTACATGCATAATCTGTAAGTGATGATATATGATTTGAGAGACTAGCTATGGTTGTATATATTATAGTCTTTAGCTGCTCCAACGCCTATAAAGCCTTAATGTTTAGAGCCAAAAGGATAATGAAAAGAGAGAGCAGTCTCTGAAACTAGCAGATAACTAAACAACTCAACCAAATACTCAATGCGAATCCCCATCCAAAGTCAAAATTTTACTCAGATAAGGCATAGCAGCACTTGCATTTTTCAAGAATTGTCAGTGCTGCTTTAACACAATGTACCACTGCTTAGATCTATAAATTAAAATTCAAACTGATTGCTTAATTCACTAGATTTTAACTATGGTGTTAAGGTAGTTGAATCCCCTAGAAATGAAAGCACAGCTCATGCAATAGAGTGAAGCGTGAGCCTTTTGTAGTGATAAAATGATTTAACCCTGCTAGAAGCTTATATTGCCTAAATGTAGCAATACCTGAGCAACCTTTGATTTTAGGTATTCTTTTTCAAATTCTTGAAAATGTAATTCTTGATCATATAAGGTGCCTTTTACAGACAATATCATTTTGCTCATGTTTGCTAAGTTATATGAGGATACGAGTAAATTCACAATGAGACACATTTTTGGTTCATGCATTCAGGGCAATAAACTAAAGTCCACTAACAGTAGGCATGACATAATATTCTTCATAAAGATCTCTGCTGCAGTAACCTATATGGCTTGTGTCCTGTACAGGATAGCCAGCCAGCCAGCCAGCTTCAAAGGATAATTATCTTGTGGTGTACTGGATTCCGATAACAAGTCTAAGTTAAAGCAGTCATTGCTTTCCCCTTTCAAAGAGAGCTGAAATTTAACAACTTTCTTGCAAATATTCTTAAGAAATATGCTTTTATTGACCTTTTAATTTACAAAGTGCACAGACTTACAAGAAGCTGCACTCAGTTTTTCTTTGCAGTGACCAGGTATTATAGTAGTTTTTTTTTCACCATGTCAGTAAATAGAATATTATTAAAAAGTCATACACATAGTCAAAATTCGCTCAACTAGTACCATTTCTTATGGGTTAACCAACAAAATCTCTTGGCTGCAAATATAGAAACCAGATATATGTGATCTTAGAATAACAAACATTTCGTACTCACAGTTTAAGTTTGAAAGTTCTAAATGAGTTTCTTACAGGTCGTACCTCTCAACTGTCCAGATTTTTGCAGAATGTCCAGATTTTTGCCACATATTTTTGACTGTTCCTCAAAAATTTTGTGGTTTTCTAACAAATGACTGAAAATTTAAGTTGCTAAATAATACGAGACATTTGCGTTTCACACTAAATATCCTCCAGAAAATTCATGCTAGTAAAAACCTGGTATTCTAACAGCTTTCTAAGTTTATAAAAGCAATAATTAAAATCTGTCACTGATTTTGGGCCTTTGTTCCCCCATTATTTTTCATTCTGTGCAGATTTCTTGTGTTAACAGGTCGAGAGGTATGGTACAGGTTCTTACCGCAGTCCTGCATTGCTGAGCATTGTGACTAGTACCCGAGTACAAAAACACCAAGTCACAGTATTCTACCAAAACCAAATCGTCAAAACATTAAAACTCCAAACACTTGGCTTGCACAAGAAGGTGGTAATCCATAAAAGGGTAGTTCCATGAATCACTGGTTAGCCAACAAGGTCATTAGCTGCAAATATGGAACCCAAACAGAAGGTTTTTGCAGAAATACAAACAGCACAAACACAGTATCAGTTATTTTGTGAAAAGAAAAGAAAAAAAAAAGATATGTTCATTACCCAACTTGGTTCAGTCTGCCACTCCTGCTGTCTGAAATTTAAAATGCCACTCTTATACAAAACACCCAGTTAGAGTAATCCATCCAATACCAAATAAACTAAACGGATCAAACTCCAAACACTAGGCTTACCTAAATGGTAGTAAATAAAGAAATATATGTATATTATTGAGCTAGATGTGTGACAATACATCCAAATTCACCCCACAAAGTTGTATTTGCTACCAGACATTGCTTCATGTTGGAAATGTTGTCCCAATGTGAGATACAAAACCACCATGTTCTAAGAAAATTAATATGTTCAAAATGCATCAGTTTCTCCTGTTAATCTTTCACAAAGTGATAACAAATCAGTATATATTCAGAATGGCCTTTGAAGAGGAAAAAAGGTAAAATAGCAGTACACAGACCCATTCAGCTACATCTGCATTATTTTGCCAACATTATCTTTCCATTTTTGCTGTCTAAAGTACTCCATTGTATAATATATGGCAGCTTCTTGGACTTTTCTTTGCTCAGTGCACATCTCAGTTTTGTACCTTACAGCATGGCATATCTTTGCTGCATCACATTTTATTTTCTAAGTAATGTCTTATGGGCATTAGAATCAGGGGACTTTTGTGTCCTCTGAAAACTGTCATAGTTTCCCTTAGTTCCCCCTCCCACTGTCAGATAGATACTGAAGATGATTGGTTCTCAGTGGCAAACTGTAAGAAGCACCACCAATGCTTTGTGTTTCTTAGTGTGGATGCCTTCACCATTGCAGTCTGCATTTTATTAGACATATAGGGCTTTACTGCAGCTTCAACAATGGAAATCATTGGCAGTTGTCCAAATATTTCCTAAGTCATAACAGCAAACTCACTTTTTTCCTTTAGCTATAGTCATCTTAAAAATGCTTAGATGTGTCTGACATGACCTTTCTGTCATGAATCCATGCTGCCTTGGGACTTATTCTTGCCTCTAAGTATTTGCCTAGAGCTTAAGAAGGTATTCCATTATTATTTATTGTTTTGACATTGGAAGTCAGTTTAGTTGGACTGGAAATCTTATTTCAGCAAATGTTCTCCACTTTGCATCATATAACATTTAGCTAGCATTGTGCTTTGAGATGTACAATCTCAACATCAATGTTTAGGTCACAAAAATAATAAGTGAAGGTAAGCATGTAACAAGTAAAAATAGTAGGATAATAATGTAGCAAAACAAACAATCTGCATGCCATTAGTATGTGGCCATTTGAGTTTTAACCAGTCTCTAAACTAAGCAAATTAAATTCAAATAATTCAAGTTACACATAACAATAATTGGTTCCAGATGTTGCTGTAATGTGAGTCACTGCAGCCAGATAATTCCTAAACAGATGCTTGCAAATTCCAGATATATGACCAATGCATGCTGAATCATTCCTTCCTACAAAAAATATCAATGGGAAGTCACTACATTGCATATTTTCCCTCGGCTCCAAACTCAGCAGCTTGAAATACTAAAGTTTACAATAAAATCAATAGTGGCATTGCTTCAAACAGCATTAGTTTAAATGCCAAATCAGACTATCTATCTACCTTTCTATCTATCTTTCTATCTATCTTTCTATCTATCTGTCTATCTATCTATCTATCTATCTATCTATCTATCTATCTATCTATTTTCATGCTATTTCTGAAGATGATTAAAGGTCAAAATGCCAGTTCTAACATTTGTTTTCTACTAGCAGCATGCATCTCCTACATTGCATGAAACAGCACCTATTTTTGTTGTCTCACTCTATGGGTTTATATTAGAAGTTGGGGAGCAGTTGAAGAAAACGACATAAACTGAAGTGCCAGACTGAAAACAGCTGCTTTTGTAAGACGAAATAAATAGACACTGAGCTGAATACTCCATGTGCATTCTCACCACTGTCACACTGCCTCTTTGCTTCCTTTTAGAGTAATGACAGTTTTATCACAGAGGAAACTAATTCAAACAGCAAGTCATCCAAGCTGGAAAGGTAAAAAATCAAAACAAAACAAAAAAACTTTGCTCCACAGAATGGTTTGTTTCTTACCAGCAAATACTTTTTTGCCATGCTGTAGCAATAACTTCTAGTATGAGATAAAGTCTGTGGATGTCATAGTTTACATTTTAATCTTGTCCTCATTAAGTTGCATTTTGCAAAGAGCAAATAAAAACATCCAGAACATTTTGAAAGTATTCTTAATTTTTCACTAAGCTCTAAAACAAACAGCTAAAATAGAATAGTTCTTGCTGTTCAGAGCTTTCAGCATTAAACATCACTTTAGACATAAATTAAACTTTAGTAAAATCAGTAGTACATGATAACTCTCAACCAGCCACTCAAGATTAATATCAGAATTTCATGCTTGATCATGCTATCACATTTCTGTGGGTTTATGTGTGGATATGTATCTGTATGTATATGTTTATGTTTATGTACACACATACACACACACACACACACACACACACACACACACACACACACACACACACACACACACACACACACACACACACTCTCTCTCTCTCTCTCTCTCTCTAGAAAGAGGTAAACTGACTAACAAGACACTTTGAAAGCTACTAGAACTCTGCTACTGTCTCTACTGCATACCTTGCCTCTGAATTCACTAACTCTCTCCAATCTCATTCTTCACCCACCCACCCTAAACCACCACCAGTCAAATCATACCTCCACCCATTCTACCTCAAGAGAATCCTTCAAAAAATTATCAAACTCACACAATTACTATCCAATAGCAGCCATACCTCTCAACTGTCCAGATTTTGCAGAATGTCCAGATTTTTGCCTCATATTTTAGTCTGCTCCTCATAAAATTTGGAATTTTCTCACAAATAACTGGGATGATCTGAGGTCTGAAGTCACTAAATAATGATGTACACTGCAAAAGCAACAGAGACCTCCAAAGCAGACACCCAAGCAACCTCCACACCCCATCACAAACCATGAAACACATACTTCACATAATCAGTGTGCCACGCAATCACAGCCCTTAAGTCAAAATAACATACCCAACACACTAGTAATAGGTGACGCTATAGTCAAGCACACTGATGTCCCACTAACTAGACTGGACAAGGAGAAGGTTACAGTTAGCTGCCTGTCAGGCGCCAGGATCCACCACATAACACAAGCACTCAGGTCACTCCAGAATAAATACAAATACGACTCAGTCATTATCCATGTTGGTGTGAATGACCTGAGATGTACCTTCCTGGACTACATGAAAAGAGACATGGAAGAGCTCTCTGCTCACGTAACCCAGGCTGGTATGACCCTGACCCTGAGTAGCATCCTGCCCTCACCAAGAATGGTGCCACAGTATAAAGAAAAAATGATCAATTTCAACAATTGGCTAAGTTTCTGGTGTCATTCAAAGGGGATCCAGTATCTGTCCACCTGGGATGACATGCTCGATAAGCCACATTGCCTAGCAAGAAATGGCTTGCACCTGTCACCCTTAGGCTTTCGAATACTGGCCAAGGCTTTTGCTGCCCCCATAGTGCCTTTTTTAGGCAAGGCTCAAAAGACAAACCCGCCACCATAAATAGCACAAGTAACCAAAAACGTATTTACTATGCTACTCAATGCCAGAAGTCTAAACCTCAAAATGCAAGCACTCGAGGCACTCCTCAGTATGGAGAATATCGATATCTATGCAGTAACAGAAACCTGGTTTAAGGCTCCTGAGAGCACCCCAGGACTATCGGGTGATAACTCATACCATACTTTTCGGCCACAGAACCCGGACTGAAACACAAAAGGTGGGGGTGTATCCATATCCATCAAGGATACCCACACCTCCAGGTTATTGACACAGCACAATGCCTCAGAGATCATCCATGTGCAACTAACATCAGGTAAAACTGCAATTCAAATTGTAGCTTGCTACAGATCATCCACCATGACCCAGGACCCACATTCCATGTTTCTGGAGACACTGGAAAACATGAAGGTCCTACCAAACACCCTAATATTGGGTGATTTCAATTACCCAAACATTAACTGGGAGAACTACTCAAGTACTAACTCCCTTGCCTAACACTTCCTAGAATTTATAAACTCGAATGCCCTGGATCAACTGGTCAACACCCCCACCAGAGGTGACAACATATTGGACCTGGTCATCACCAACATGGGCAACTGGTGTTCTACACCAGAGGTCAAACCCTCGCTGGTTAGATTAGACCATAGACTAATCACTCTGGATATCCACATTCTGCCCCCACCCCCAATCAAGGAAACCACCATGAAAAACTTTTCAAAAGCAAACTTCACGTTACTTAAGACTGAGGTGGAAAGGTTCACAGCCCCCATGCTAAAGGACAATGCTGTCCAAGCTGCTGAATCCCTTACAAAGGTACTCTATAAGCATCTGCAAGAATGCATGGATTGTGCTATCCCAAGCAAAACCAAGACTCACTCCTCCAAGAAAAGGAAATCAGTCTGGTGGACCCCTGCCATAAACAAGCTATACAACAGAAGGAGGAAACTAGTGCAGAAAAGAGTAAAATCCCAAGAAGGAAAGACATCCCTGATTAGGATCAGCAAGAAACTACGATCCCTCATAAAATCATCCAAGGCTAGCTTCGAAAGAAAAATTGCCAAGGACTCCAAAGATAACCACAAAGCGTTCTTTAGCTATGCCAAGAACCTAAGTGGAAACTCTCAGATCTGCTCTGATTTAGTGCAGAATGGCACAAAATACACTGAACTGACTGATATTGCCAACATTCTGACAGACAGGTTTAGTGAAAACTTCACCCCCCTCTCACCTCCTAAAGGGCCCATAACCATACCAGAAGAATGTAGTGCCCCGGCAATCACTGACACACAGGTTAAAACAACTCTATCCAAAGCCAAAAATACAGCTTCAGTGGGACCAAATGGTGTCCCAGGCTGTGTCTTACATGAGCTCCAAAATGAACTAACCCCTCACCTAAACACACTGTTCAAACTCAGCCTCTCTACAGGCTACGTACCCATAGAGTGGCACACAGCAACCATTATCCCGCTCCACAAAGGTGGAGCCACAACGGACCCCAGGAACTATCACCCTATAAGCCTGGCTAGCCTGGTCTGCAAGGCTATGGAGCGGATCATCATGGAATTCATTAACAGAGACATTGGAAACCTTCAAACATTGGACCCTACCCAGTTTGGCTTTGTTAAGGGCAGATCATGCCTCCTAAACCAGGTAGACTTCTTTGAGACCAAGGCTATAGACGAGGGAAAGGAGGTCCACACAGCCTACCTAGACCTCACAAAGGCTTTCAGCATCATTCCCCATTCTGGTATTATAGACAAGCTGCTTTTTTGCCCTTTCATCTGAAACAGCCAGAGAAGGTATTAATACAAAACAAACAGGTGCCAGAGAAGCATCCGGTGTAGAAGCAATTCCATCAGGTAATGCCAGGAATGAAAAGGAAAAACAACAGTCCGCTACCATCCAGCAAAAATGTTCATCGTTGAGTGGAACAGTCTGTTTAATAAAAGGTACTGTGAATTTATCTGATCAACAGTTAACAAATGATGATTTTGATCTACTAGCAAATGGCCTAAAGTTCATTCCATTTGCTAGAGATAATATTGTGAAGGCAATAACTGACGCTAAGTTGTTTGCTAGGAATTTAACATTAAAATTGATTTTTAAACAAAATATGCATGATAACCACAGTTGTAAGAAATTAAGCACTTTTATACCACAGCTTTGTCCAGTAGTTTTAGCTTTCCTAAATATAGTTGAAAAGGAACTTAGACTTTTATATGTGAAACGATATAAAAAGGAAAGCTACAACTTGTCTTATAAAGAATATAAAGCCCTTAAAATTTTGAAAGAGAATGATAACATAATAATAAAGCAAGCGGACAAAGGTGGGGCAACAGTGGTAATGAACAGGATAGAATATATGGACAAGTTTAAGAATTTTCTAGCAGATCCTATAACGTTTAAGCAAATAACATTTATAGAGATAAAGAACCATATTTCAGAAGTAAATGTGGTGATTTATGATATGCAATTAAATCAAGATATATCTATAGATTTGTTTAACTATTTTACAGTCCCTTGTCCTAAAACACCACAAATTTATGGGATTCCCAAGATTCATAAATCTATAAAAGATCCACCCTTGAGGCCTATAGTTTCAGGCAAAGGGTGGATAACGGAACCTATATCAAAGTATTTACAGAGGAAATTGGCTGGGTATCCGCCAAAGTGTACTAGCATTATAAAGGATACTGCACATTTTCTGGAAAAGCTTTCTGAATGGTATGAGCATGATGATCATCATGATTTTTTGTTTGTAACACTGGATATAACTTCGTTATTTACAGTTATTCCGATAGATTATGGGGTGGAAGCAATAAGAAGTTTTCTTTGTACAGAATCAGATTTACAACCAAAAGAAGTGGAAAATATTTGTATGCTTTTGGAAATGGTTTTGACAAAAAATGTGTTCATTTTTGATGGTGTGCCATATCTGCAAATTACTGGTGTAGCCATGGGCACACCAGTAGCAAATACATTTGCAAATTTAGTGCTTTATCAGTGGGAAAAGCAATATGTACTGAGTGATCATAATGAGTTTAACAACAATGTAAAGTCGTATTGTAGATTTGTGGATGATTGTTTTTTCATCTGGAAGGGCACTGATATAGACTTGAGAAGTTACGTTACATATCTAAATGCAACCACAAGTTTTCTAAAGTTTAAAATGACTTCTTCACCTGAGAGTATAGTGTTTCTAGATGTAAATATATATAAAAAATCTGATAAAATTGAAACTATGATTTATAGGAAAGAAGTGCATGCAAATAGATACCTAAAAAGGAGTAGTATACATGCTCCGCATACGTTTAAAGGTATTCTTAAATCACAATTGATAAGAGTTAGCGAATTGAATACAGAGGAGAATAATTTTAAAGATCAAGCAAAATTGATGAAGGATGAATTTATTAAGAATGGTTATCCTATATACAATGTAAACATGATATATGATGAGGTTCTCTCAGGTAGGAACGACAAATATAGGCCCATATTTGGTAGGAATTCTTTGCTAGTAGCACAAGAAAAGTACCAGGATAAAGATAGAAGCATAGTGAGATATGTAACTACATTCAATGACAATACAAAAGAAGTGTGTGACATTATAGAGAAGAATTGGATAATTCTATTAGCGTTGCCAGAAGTAAAGGACTTGGTAGGTTCAAAACCAAAATTTGCTTTTAGGAATGAGGAAACATTAAAACAAATGTTATGTTACAAAGATTTTAAAAATAAGGATGCAATCCCCCATTGCAAAAATAAGGGGACATATAAATGTTTTAACTGCACTTGTTGCATGGATATTCTTGATAAGAATGAGTATTACCAACATCCAGTCACTAAAGAGAAGTTTAACTTTAATTGTTTTGTAAATTGTAATACAGTAAAACTAGTATATTTAGCAACATGCACAATGTGCAGTGCACGGCATTTTATATAGGAAAAACGACGAGAAAATTAAAAGACCGTATAATTGAGCATAAGTCAGAAATAAAAAGGAAAGTACCAAGTAATGGTCTTTTTAAACATATTCTGGAATTTAGTACACATACATTTAAGTTTAGGGGTATAAGTGTAATAACAACGAATCTAAGAGGGGGTGATGTAAATAATGAGCTTGAATTGAAAGAATATGAATGGATCATTAGGTTGCAGGCAGACTCACAGCCAGGCTTAAATAGTACTGTTAGTCTAAAGCCAGTATTGGTAAAAGGACAGAGAGATAACATTTGATTTGATTTATATCTGTTTCATTTATTTTATTTGTTTTATGTAGGATGATATTTTATGTTTATGTATATATATATATATATATATATATATATATATATATATATATATATATATATATATAGATATATATATATAAAATTTTTGGAATGTATGTGATGTAAATTGATATCAATATTTGTTTGTCATAAAAGGATAGTATTGGTAGGCTGGATAGATCATGTGATTTTAAGTGAACCTCTATTTAAAACCTGGAAATTTCATTGATTTTATGTGCTGATGAAGGGTGGATAGCCCGAAAGCTTCTCATTAAATTTTAGCGTTCTTAGTGATTTGTGTGTTACTATATAACTTTGTGGTCTGACAAAGAGATTTCATTATAGACAAGCTCACCAGCCTGAACATAAACCCCCTACATCATGAGATGGGTTGCCAATTGGGTCATGGATAGAACCCACATGGTGAGAGTTGCAGGCTCTAGGTCTGACTCTAAACCAGTTGCAAGTGGCGTCCCCCAGGGCTCAGTCCTGGGATCCCTCCTGTTCGGTATATGCTTCTCAGAGGTACAGGCAAGCACAGGAGGACTATGGCTGACCAAGTTCACAGATGACTGCAAACTGGGGGCCATAATTGACTCTCCAGCTGATATAGACATCCTCCAGAAGGGTCTCACTGAGACAGATACCTGGTGTCAAAATCATGGCCTCAAGCTAAATGCTAAAAGGTGCATAGTCATCGCCTTTGGAAAAAACAAAGTACCCGTGAACTACCACATACGTGGTAGTCCCAAAATACAGAAAATGTAATAAGGGATCTGGGGACCCAAGTAGGTAGTAATCTCTCCTTTGATAATCCTATTGCCAAGGTGGTTAGAAAATCCTTCTATGTGGCCCACCTAATCACAAAAGGGTTCGCATCTAGAACAAAAGAGGTTATTGTGCCCCTCTACTCATCACTCATTAGACCCATCATAGAGTACAATGCCCCATTTGGGATGTACCTTACAAGACCCCTGCAACAGCTGGAAAGACCAAAGAAGTACCTCACCAAGAGGATTACTGGTCTCAAACATATGCCCTATGCAGCCCGACTGAAGAAACTCCAGCTGTACTCAGTTGCATACCGCTTACTCAAAGGTGATCTCTGCCTGACATACAAGGCCATGTCCAACCCAGAATTGATGGACATGCTCCATCTAAAAAAAAAAAAAAATCCCCAAGAGCAACACGCTCTAGGGCTCTAAACCTCACCACAATGATAAATAGGATGTGCTGGAGGGATAGATTCCTGTCCCAGAGATTCCCCATACTTTGGAACAGGATTCCAATCTACATTAGGCAAAGCCCCTCACTAACACTCTTCAAGAGAAACCTTGATGAGTGGATGGGAAGCAGAAAATTTACCCCAGGGATCACTGCAGTGGCTCTGCTGTACAGAGGCACAGGGAACTAATGGCTCTGCTGGACTGAGGCACAGGGAACTAATCCAAGGGGGTGTTGAAAGCCAACACATTCTGGCTAGGCTTATAGATGCCCTCAGGCAGATAGCCTAGTACTTACCTATGAACCTATGAACCTATTTGTGTTTCAGACTTCATATCCTTCAGAAAGATGTATGTAAAGACAAATACTGTCATTCTAACAACTTTATAATTTTATAAGAGCAATACTGAAAATCTGTCCCTATTTTTGGGCCTTCACCCCCCATTCTGTCAGGCTTTGCCTAGATTTTTTTGTGCCAAGAGGTTGAGAGGTAAGATGGCAGCCCTGCGAGTTCTGAAAGCATCCTCCCATATTTCTCAAAAATATGGTGAACCCATATCCCACCCTATCCAATGCATCTTCAACATGTCTTTATCCAAGCAAATTTTTCCAAACATATAGGAAAAAGCCGTTATAATCCCCATTCCTAAAATCCCAAATCATGACAAACCAGCAGACTATTGACCCATCTCTTTTTACCGCACCTTGATAATCTTGTAGAAAAAGCAGTGTACAACCAATTTACCTTATACATCTATAAGTGCGAAATACTCTCAACCCACCAACATAGCCTTATAAAGCATAGGACAACCCACAGTGCTCTGCACACTGTACACCCTAACAGACACTATACTCACTAATGCAAAGACAGAGCTCATTATTGGAACTCTGTTTGTAGACCTCACCAAAGTCTTTGATTATGTCAACCACTCTCTATTGCTCAATGTCCTTTCTTCATCTAACTTTGGGTCATCTTCGGTAGACTTGTTCATCAGGAACATAGCTAGCAGGACATATACTAGTTCAGGGAACTAAACAGTGTTGCTGCCAACACAGACTGAAGAATCTCTTACTGACTTGAAGGAGATGAAACAAGAGATTACCCAAGTTCCTCCAATATCATACAGGAAACCTCTTTGCCCACCACTACAAGGGACCTCCCTGATAAAATTAAGATGTTCCACAGGAAAGAATACCACTACTGGTAATCTTTCTCTGCTTCAGACACTTCACAATCAGGTGATCCATACACCTCTGGACTGGCCATATCTTTCTGATATGTTGAACCTGCTTACCCCACATATAGGAATAGGTTTACTTCTGGCTACAGTCTTACCTGGAATTTGGGCATGCTGGCTTAAAGTGGCCAGCCCACTTTAATCTGCATTAATGTCTTAACTACGAACTGACTTTGCAACTGTTTTATGATACATAAGAATCCCTTTTGTTGGGCAAATGTACCCAGTGTTTAGCCCTAATTTAGTGTTGCTTATAATGAACCACCTTGCTATTACCAAGCTCAGCTTACCTGTTGGGTAATGACTTAGTAAAGCCACCATGCTATGCTACAATAAACACAGAGAGATAGCTAGACATACAGATAGGTAGATAAATAGGTAATATAGTTAATATCTATAAGAACAAGGCTGACAAAAGTGATTGCAACAACTATCATGGCTTCTCCCTTCTCAGTACCGTGAGGAAGCTGTTTGCATGAAGAAGCTCCATGTTCTTGCAGAGAGAGTCTACTCCAAATCTTAGCGTGGTTTCAGAACTGAATGGTCTCTTATAGACATGGTTTCCTCTGTTAGGCAACTACAAGAAAATGGTAGGCAGTAGAACAAAACTCTGTATATTGCCCTTACTGACCTGGCCAAGGCATTCAACTTTGTCAGTAGGGAAGGTCTGTTCATGATTCTGGCTACGATTGCTGTCCCCCAACATTGCTCAGCATTATCAGGGCCTTCCATGAAGGCATGAATGGGAACCATTGTGTATGACAGCTCTATATCTGAAATTTTGAGATTCCCAGTGGATGGAAGCAGGACTGTGTACTGGCTCCAACATTGTTTGGAAGCTTCTTTTCAGTTCTGTTGAAATTTGCTTACAGAACCTGTACAGAAGGTATCATACTCCGAACCAGAATGGACAGTAACTTCTTCAAATTGTCAAGGCTGAGATTGAAGACCAGGGTGCTTAGGAAGTGTCTAAGGGAGTTTCTGTTTTCTGATGATGCACTCTATCTGTTCACACTTAGCAGGAACTTTGGTCACTCATGACTCACTTTGCAGATACATGCATAGAATTTGGCCTCACAGTCAGCTTGAAATAGACACAGATGATGGGCCAAACTTTGGGTGATGAGCCATCTATCAGAGTGAGTGACTATGAGCTGGAAGTTGTTCTTGAGTTTGTATACCTGGGTTCTACTATCTCAGACAACTTATTGCTTGATAGTGAGATCAACAAGCACATTAGAAAAGCCATCTCAACATTTTCCAGGCTGACAAAGAGAGCATGGGCTAAAAATAAACTCAGTGCACTCACCAAGATGCAGGTTTACACAACCTCTGTTTTACGTAGACTACTTTATGCCAGTGAAAAATGGACTTTGTGCTCAAAACAGGAGCAGTGACTCGATCTGTTGCATATGCAATGCCTCAGGGGAATACTCGGTATCTCATGGCAGAACAAGATCCCCAACAGCGCAGTACTTGAGAGAGCAGGAACAACCTCCATGTTCATTCTCCTGAAACAGAGGTATATGCACTTGATGGGTCATGCCTCATGCATGAAGGATGGCAGAATACTGAAAGACACCCTATTTGGAGAGCTGGAGTCTGGAAAGAGGCTGAAAGGATGACCTAAATTGCACTATAAGACACGTGCAAGTGTGGCCTAGTGTTCTCTCCTTCAGAACAAACATTTGGCATTCTCTTGTGTCAGTAAGAATGCCTGGATATGGGTAGTGAAGGAAGATCTCACTATGGATGAAATGAACTTGGCAAAGGTTGCAGAGGGCAAGATAGCCCTTAGTAAGATCCCTGCACTTGACACCAGACCAACATCTGCCTACTGCTGCTCAGAATGTGGAAAGGACTGCCACTGCTGGACTGGATTATACAGTCACAGAAGATGCTGCTTGAATCAGTAAACTTTCTCACTTACCAGTTCAACGAACTGGTAAAATTCTGAAAAAAAAAAACACTACAAAGACATTTTTGCAGTGGGGCAAGCCCCCCTGCATCCCCCACACCCCTGCAACTTTATATATACTAACTCCAAGATCACACTACAATGGGGAAACAGGTATATTTCCTTATCCCCACTGTAGCGTGATGCTGTGCAGCAGTGTTTTTTTTTCAATATTACTGGTTCATTGAATCGGTAGTCGTGAAAGTGTACTTTCACGTAAATGGGTTTGTACTTTTTCTTTTCAAAAGGAAGAGCTTTCAATAAGAAAAAGTAGACCCATATATATACATGGTCTACTTTTCAGAAAGTCGACTTTCATATGGCGAGACCATATGACTGACTTTCGAAAAGCTGACCATAGGGAACCGCTATCTCCGTACAGTGCAGAATGGGAAAATTTCCTTCTTCCGCGCTGTAGTGCGATCTCAGAGTTGGTATATTTAAGTTGAAAGGTAAGTGTTTGCTGTGTGTTTTGTGTTTATTTTACATGGTCGGCTTTTCAAAAGTCAATCATATGGTCTCAGCCATATGAAAGTCGACTTTCTGAAAAGTCAACCATGTAAAGTAGACCTATATATATATGTGTGTGTGTGTACATATACATATCTGAGTATGTGTGTGTGTGTGTGTGTGCATGTGCATATCTTTCTCTCTCTATATGTATATGTATATATATATATATATATATATATATATATATATATATATATACATACACACACACACACACACACACACACACACACACACACACACACATACACACACAATACACACACCCACGTATACATATAGATGTATGTATACATTATTGAAACCAAAACATCAAAACTCATAAAACTAAAAAAAAAAAACAATAATGCAGACAAAAGTTTTTATGCAGGAGGGAAATTCCCCCTGCAACTCCCATACCCCTGCTACTTGTACCATCTCCAAGATTGCACTAAATGGGGAAAGTGCAATATCCCACTCTCTGATCTACTGTGATCTCCCAAACATACATACCAACATATACCACTGAACTGTTCATAATCTGGCAGAACTGCCCTGTTTTTGCCTCATAGTTTTGTCTTTTACATCATAAATATTTTGATTTTCTCATAAATACTGAAGACAGCATGCAGACAATAACGCTAGATGTTAGAGTTTCATGATTCTTTCCAGTTGCCAAAATATTTGATATTGTGAATGTTCCACCAAATAAGTGGGAAACTGAACACATTCAATATTCCAAATGTTCAACCAAGTAAATGAATACCATAGTATAAATAACTTTAATGAATGACAAGCTGATCGACACCTAATTTTTCTTTTTTCTAGCTATACTAGAATATGGAGAGTTCACAATTAGTCAAGACAGTTCCTGTAACATTTTATTCTATCAACTTAAGGGAAAATGATCAGTATTTATAATGTCACTGATTGGTCTTCCATGCTCTTAATGATCTTTTGCTTTCCTTTGCTTCTAAGATAAGATGCTGAATTATATTATATAATGAGGACCACGATTCCACACACCACCTCAGCAGGTAGTCATACCACTCCTGACATAATACAGTCTATGAACCTATGGGTATGTGAGAACAGCCCAGTGGTATATTTATCAATTGTGAGACTGTCTTTCAGTGTTTAGAAGGGAGAGGGGGCTTTCTCAGCTTGTCTAATGTCCTTCAAAACTATAGCTGCAAAGTGGAGACTAAGATGAATGACAGTAAAACATAGAGTATTATGACTGCTTTTCCAGTCATAACCAGGTTATATGTAAACAACACAACACATGGTTGTCAAGACATTCACCTTGAGTGTGGAGTGAAGTGAATCAAGAGACGTGTATCTTGACATCCATGCTGAAGACCTAAGTGGTTAGTGCGTGGAGCTTTATATGATCCATGTACTATTACTTATAGAAAAAACTGAGTGCAAACTACAGGACACAGTGCAGTCACTCAGACTGTGTCCAGAAGCTGTGCTCCTTATGATTCTTTAAAATCTGTTAAATACTGTGCAACACTTTTGAGTGTGTAACAGTCAAGTGTCAACCGGCTTTGAAAACCATTTTAGCTTCTTGACACTGTTCTGTCATGACTGCTACTGATAACTTTTCTACTTTGTGACAAGACTAGAAAACAAAGTTGTTCTTTGATCAAATATGAAGTGTAATCACAAAGTTCCATGTACTACAAAATAAGTTGCACATTCTATTTTAATAATGGCATTTTGTAACATGCTGTAGAAGACTGGGTACTTGCGTATTATCACAACCAGATTTCTGAAGTGGGAGAAATGGTTGTGTTACCATGAAAACAGTTTTCTTACTTTCTTAACCTTGAAAGGTTGTGTAAGCAGGTAAGCAGAAATGGGTCACAGTGGGAATGAGGCACAAAGAGGAGCAAAGATGAATTTTCCTGCTCTGGGGGGGGAGGGCAGGTCTCATTCGTTCTGCTTTGCTTAGCTTTGTAAGAGCTTACTGTCTTGTTACGTGGATTAATAAAGGTTGCTGCATTTTTGGTGTGTTTTAGTCACTTTTTAAACTTACAGCAAACAACCAGTTTTGACCAGACGTGTTAAGTTATCTAGAGCCTGAGATGATTAGACCTAATGAAAGTGAGGGTGATTGCTGCAAATGTAAGAAGATAAACACTATTAGTTAGAGTTTTACCTGTTTTTCATTGACTCTTTCATTTTCCATGTTTAATTTATATTGCTTAGAGCTGCTCTTAGTGCAGCAAGTCTGTAATGTGTAGGACATAAACACAGGCACTTTCAATTGAAACTGCACCTAATATAACCTGACTTGCCCAAATGTAATCAGTAATTAGATTCAGGTTATATACAGATGCATCCAGCTGTGCATAGTTTCATAACATTCAGAGCAGCACACCTACCACCTGAAAAGCAACTCTTAACAGTTATTAGCGGTGCTACATTGCACAACTTAGACAACAGCCACTACAAATAACTCAACAGTAATAAGTAAGGCTCATGATCTGTGCAATTACAGTCACACATATACCCAAGTTATGCATTTACTTAAATAGGTATACATACATACATAATTGCATCATCCACTCCTTAATCAATAACTATCTCTTATCATTTTTAAAACTTTCAGAGGAAGCTGCTCTACACCCCTTCTTGCCCGTTGCATGATGTGCTAACCACGTTAAAGTCTAGCCTCTCTTACTGAAACTAAAAATGGCCCCAGCTTCTTTCGCTCTGCAAACTCAATCTTGGGAAACATTGTACCTTGCACATTGTGCATTGAATAAATTTAAAATCTAGCCCCTCTTATTGAAACTGAAAATGGCCCCAGATTCTTTCACTCAAGAAACTCAGTCTTGGGAAACTTTGTACCTTACACATTGTGCATTGAACAAATGTAAAGCCTAACCTCTTACTGAAACTGAAAATGACCCCAGCTTCTTTAGCTCTACAAACTCAATCTTGGGAAACCTTGTACCTTGCACATTGTGCACTGAACAAAGTAAGCCCGTTTTCTAATAATTCATAGATTCATAGATTCATTGATTAGTACTAGGCTAACTACCCTTGTGGGCCATTTCAAGCCTAGCCAATTACCCCATGTGAGAATCAAACTAAAATAGTTCTTATGATCTCTGTAAGTAAACCTGTAAAATGGAGTCACACTAAGTAAGCTAGGGCTATACTCCCCCCCCCATCTTTACTATAACATAATTTACACAGAAGTTCCCTGCAATTTATTTTTAATTGAGTTACTTATGACCAGATACTGAGATAGCTTGGTTAAGTATTTAACATTCTTATAGCTGCAAGTAACTGCACAGACAGTTTAAGGTGCCTTTTTAATCTGCTTAACCAGAGTTCCCTCTTCTAAACATAGTAAATGTAAGTAATGGCAGAACTCTGTGACCAAATAAAAATCACTACCCATCTATATGTTCCTATTAATCCCATACAAAGTATTTTTCATATCCTCTTTTAGAATAGGAGGAAATTATTAAAATAGGTCTCCATTTTTTCTGTACTTACCACTATTGGATGCAAGTAAAATCTAGCATCACTGATTGGTTCTTGCAGACACTGACATCTTGCTGACCAGGTTTTATGCATTATTCATAAAGGAGTGAGGATTACTCTGAACCCATCTATCTCATAGTTTGTTACTGAGCTAGTTCCCTTCTCCCACCAATCAGGGTCCCATCTGAATTAATATATGCCTTTTTCAGTTGTGGCACCATTTTTAAAACTTTCACATGAAGCTGCTATATCCCCTTTCTTGACTGTTGCATGGTGTGCTTGCCACATAAGTTTTAAACCTATGTAACACACTTTGTTCATTACACTTGATTCTAGGCTATTAATGTGTTGTAACTACTATCTGTGCTGGACCTTTATAGGTTCATAGGTTTATAGGTAGATACTAGGCTATCAGCCCAAGGGCCTATGTAAGCCTAGCCAGCAAGGTTCAATGGCTTACACCACCCAAGAAAGTTATTTTCCTGTGCCACTGCCGAGCAGAGACACAGAAGTGACCCCCGGGGTGTATTTACTATTTCCCATCCACTCATCAAGATTTTTCTTGAAGAGTGCTAATAAAGAACTTTGCTTGACATAGATGGGTAGCTTGTTCCAGGGTATAGGAAGTCTCTGGGACAGGAATCTATCCCTCCAGCGTGTCCTGTTTATTGTGGTAACAAGGTTTAGGTCCCTAGAGCGTGTAGCTCAGAGGGATTGGGATTTCTTTAGGTGTATCATGTCCAACAGCTCTGGGTTTGACATAGCTTTATATGTTAAGCAGAGATCACCTCGGAGTAGGCGATATGCTAGTTATGGAGTTTTTTGAGGCGGTCAGTGTAGGGCATTAGTTTGAGGCCAGTAATCCTCTTTGTGAGGTACTTTTGTGGCCTTTCCATCTGCTGCAGATGTCTTGTGAGGTACATTCCAAAAGGGGCATTGTACTTTATAATGGATCTAATGAGTGTCAAGTATAGGGGAACAATGACCTATTTTTTCCTGGATGAGAACCCTTTTATGATGAGGTGTGCCATGTAGAAGGACTTCCTGACTACTGTGGTGATGTGACTATCAAAGGAGAGACTACTATCCACCTGGGTCCCAAGGCCTCTTATCATGCATTTGGTGTTAAGTAGATTGCTGCCTATGTGGTAGTTCATGGGTACAGAGTTTTTACCAAAGGGGATGACACTGCACTTTTTGGCATTGAGCCTGAGGCCATGGCTCTGACATCAGGAATCTGTCTCAGTGAGGCCCTTCTGTAGGATGTCCACATCATTTGGGGACTTGACTATGGCTCCTAGTTTGCAGTCATCTGTGAACTTCATTAGCCAGTGGCCTTCTGTGTTAGCCTGTACTTCAGAGAAATAGATACCAAACAGGAGAGGTCACAGGATGGAACCCTGTGGTACTCCACTTTTTCACTGCTTTGAGGTCAGATTTGGAGTCTGCAACTTTTACAGTGTGGGTTTTATCAGTGAGCCAGTTGGCAACCCATCTTGTGAGTTAGGGATTTATGCCTAGTTCAGTGAGTTTAGCTATAATTCCAGAATGGGGGATGGTGTTGAAAGTCTTGGTGAGGTCAAGATAAGCTGTATGAACCACCTTACCCTCATCCACAGCTTTGGTGACTGCCTCAAAGAAGTCGATCGGGTTCAGGAGGCATGATCTGCCTTTCGCAAACCCAAACTGGGTGGGATCCAGAGTTTGGAGGTTACCAATGTCTTTGTTTATGAGTTCCATGATGATACGTTCCATGGCCTTGCAGACCAGGCTCTTCAGGCTTAATAGGACGATAGTTCCTGGGATCAGTGGTGGCTCCCCCTTTGTGGAGTGGGATAACTGTTGCTGTGCACCATTCAGTGGGCACAAAGCCTGATGCGAGGCTATTATTGAACATGGTGCTTAAGTGGGGAGCCAGTTTGTTCTGAAGTTTGTGTAAAACGCAGCCTGGGATGTTGTCTGGTCCCATGGATGCTGTGTTTTTGTCTTTAGAGAGTGTAGCTTTTACCTGCGTAGTTGTGAATACAGGGACTCTGCATTCTTCCTATATAGATATGGGCCCTTTAGGGAGTGAGAGGGGGGTAAAGTTAGCACTGAACCTATCTGCCAGGATGTTGGCAATATCAGTTGGTTCTGTAATTTTCATGCCTTTGTGCTGTAACTCAGAGCAGATCTGGGTGTTGCCATCTATATTCTTGACATAGCTATAGAATGCTTTGTGGTTGTCCTTGGATTTAGTGGCGATTGTGTTTTCGTAGCTAGATTCGGAGGATCTTATAAGGGATCTCAGCTTCTTACTGAGGCTGACCAGGGAGCTCCTCCACTCATGGGATTTTACTCTCTTTTGCAACAGTTTCTTCCTTTGGTTGTACAGTTTATTTATGGCAGGAGACCACCAGATTGGCTTCCTTTTTTTTGGAGGATAGCGTCTTGGTTCTGTTTGGGATAGCATTATCCATGCACTCGTGTAAGTGCTTATAGAGTGCATTTGTGTAGGATTCAGCAGTTGTAACTGTATTATCCATCTGCGTGGGTGTCATGAAGTTCACCACTTCTGTCTTAAGATGAAGTTGGCTTTGGAGAATTTTTTTACTGTGGTTTCCTTAATGGGGGTGGGGGCGGGATGTGGATATCAAGGGTGACAAGCTTATGGTCGGATCAGACCAACGAGGAGTTGACTTCAGGTGTGGAACACCGGTCACTCATGCTGGTAATGACTAGGTCTAGGATATTGTTGCCCCTAGTGGGGGTATGGATAAGTTGATCTAGGGCATTGGAGTTCATGAATTCCAGAAAGCGTTGAGCTAAGGAGTTGGTACACGAGTAGTTTTCCCAATTAATGGTGGGGTAGTTGGCTTTATATTTTTTAGTAAGGAATTGCTAGCTAGTTTCTGCTTGATACAAATAAATGAAGTTTAGTGAGTGTAGCACATAGGAATAGGTATTCATATTATATGATTACCACACTATAGCTGGACGGGAAATATATACTTTAATTCTTAACTGAACTTCTATTTAGTCTGCGTCAGAATTCAACTTAGCTGAATAAATAAATTGAGTTTTTCAGATATCAGTACATCTTTAGATAAACTCAGATTAAGTAAATACCTGTAATGTCCTAACGTTTCAAACTGCTTTGTACTAGTTTCTGCACTACTTGCTTTACAGCATGTGGTATTGAAGTTTTGGAATATGGCTATGTATCCAATATATGCATTGTTACAAGTACTTTTTAGAAGTTATGTTTCCACAGGAGGATTTGATACTGTGATATTTCCCTATGGCTGAGTTGAAGTTTACTATTGCAATGCTTACTCGTGTCTCCCTTTCCTTTTCAGTTTAAAGGCTAGCAAGTCTTACTGAAAATGAAAAAGGCCCCAGTTTCTTTCACTCTACAAACTCAATCGTGGGAAACCTTGTTCCTTGCACATTGTGCGTTGAACAAAGTATGTCCATTTTGTAATAATTTTTATACTAAAATAGTTCTTATGATCTCTGTAAGTAACCCTGTAAAGTGGCATGCACTCTAGGTCCCCCCCCCCCACTGCTATCTTTACTATAACATAATTTGCACAGAAGTTCCCTGCAATTTATTTTTAATTGAGTTACTTATGACCAGATATTGAGATAGCTTGGTTAAGTATTTAAAGTTACTATAGTTGTAAGTAACCCCACAGACAGTTTAAGGTGCCTTTCTAATCTACTTCTCCTTAACTGGAGTTTCCTATTCTAAACATAGTAAAAGTAAGTAATGGAAGAACTCTGTGACCAAACTGAAATCACTAACTATCTATACATTCCTATTAATCCCATATAACGTATTTTACATGGCCTCTTTTAGAATAGCAGGAAAAAAGTAGTTCTCCATTTTTTCTGTACTTACCATTGGATGCAATCAAAATCTAGCATCACTGATTGGTTCTTGCAGATGCTGATTTCTTGCTGACCAGGTTTTTAGCCACGATCCACAGCCTCAATCTGCTCATGTTCTGTCCTCTTCCCTACACTACCCACAAATCCCACCCACGCCCACTACATCTACATTTATTTTTAACTTCACCACACCCACTACACCCAACTAGCCAATTAAAACCTCTGACTCCTTCCACATAATTAATTACTCACCCATTAAACTATCGCATTACATTCCCTAGCCACCTTCCTCTCCTCAGACACCACCCTACTTCTAAATCAATATATCCCTGTCATTCCACATAACCTATCCCCTGCATTTCACTCCCTTAACATAACAATGCTATTCTTTCACATTTCTATCATCAGTTTGCTAATAGTAGCCCTCCATTTCACCACTCCTCACAATCACAGTATCTATAAGCATATATTCTCCCACCTACCCCTTATCCACTCAACCTCATTCATCTTTATAGGATCATAGGAAGTTAATAGGCTAGTGGCCCTGAGGCCCTTACAAGCCTAGCCAAGAATTCAGTCCATGCTCCAACAAGTCAGCACCCTATGCCACTGTCCAGCAGGGGCATAGGTGGAATCCCAGGGGTGTATTTTCTGTTCCCCATCCAGTTATCAAGGTTGCACTTAAAAGGTTCAATGAAGTATTCTGCTTTACATGGACAGGTAGTCTATTCCACAAAAGGGGGAGTCTCAGACACAAATCTGTCCCGCCAACAAGTCCTATTGATGTCATAGACCAGGCTGAGGTCTCGCGTGCGGGTTACTCGAGTGGAGCTTGACTTGCAGATATGCAGCAGTTCTATCACAGTGGGGTCTGAGATTGCTTTGTATGCTAGACTGAGGTCACCTCTAAGGAGTCTGTAGGAGACTGAGTAGAGGGACAGGGCTTTTAGCCTATCTGTATAGGGTAGATGTTTGAGGCTCTGGATTCTACGGGTTAGGAATCTCTGTGGTCTCTCCAGCTGCTGCATGTGATTTGTGAGGTACATGCCAAAAGGGGCATTGTATTCAATAATTGGTCTTATAAGGGAAGAATACAGGGATGTTATGACCACCTTGTCCCTGGATGAGATACCCTTACTAATGAGGTGGGCCATGTAGAAAGCTTTCCATACAACAGAGACAATATGGTGGTCAAAAGTCAGTTTGCTATCAACGGGGGTGCCAAAGTTCATCACGACTGATTGCATGCGTAGTGCCTTATTATCAATGTGATAGTTTGTGAGGACATCATTCTTCCCAAAAAGGGATGATGATGCATTTTTTGGCATTCAGTTTGAGGCCATGTTTCTGGCACCAGTCATTTGTTTGGGTGAGACCCTCTTGGAGGATGCCCACATCACTAGGGGAATTGATGACAGCACCCAGCTTGTAGTCATCTGCAAACTTGGTCAGCCATAGCCCACTAGATTTGGCCTACACCTCTGAGAAGTATATCCCATACAGCAGAGGCCCCAAGACTAATCCCTGGGGTACACCACTTGTTACGGGTCTACTACTTGAGGTGACTTCCCCTATTTTGACTAGGTGGGTTCTATTAGTGACCCAGTTTGCTACCCATCTGGTAACATATGGATTGATGCCTAGTTAAGAGAGATTATCTATTATACCTGAGTGGGGAATGGTATTGAAGGCCTTGGCCAGGTCAAGGTAGGCAGTGTGCACCATCTTTCCCTGGTCTATGACCTTGGTGACTGTCAAAGAACGTCAACCAAATTTAACAGGCATGACCTCCCCAAACTGTGTGGGATCAAGTGTCTGGAGGTTGCCAATGTCCTTGTTAATGAGGTCCATGATAATCCACTCCATGGCTTTGCAGATCAGGCTAGTTATGCTGATGGATCTATAATTTCCTGGACATTCCACCCTTGTGCAAAGGGATGACAGTAGCTGTCCTCCACTTGGCTGGGATGAAGCAGGTACTCAGGCTTTGGGTGAATAGAGTGCCTAATGGTGTTGGAAGTTCCTGCCTGAGTTCATGTAGGATGCAGCCTGAGATGTTATTGGGTCCCATGGAGGCTGTATTTTTTGATGACTTGCTCTCTAGAGCTAAGGGGAAGGGGCAGGTACTGGGGATGTCCTGTTTTACTGATGGGGGGACAGAGGAGTGAAGTCTTCACTGAACCTGTCTGCCAGCATGTTGGCTATATCTACAGGGTTTGTGTATGTGGTGTCCTTGACCACCAGTTCTGAGCAGATCTGGGTGCTTCTCTTGAGATTGCGGACATATGTGAAGAAAGGCTTATGATTGTCTTTAGTAGATGTGGCCAGTTTGGACTCAAGGTTTGCTTTGGAGGATTTCACTAGTGCTCTTATTTGCTTGTTCAGGTTAAGGAGAGATTGCTTCCAGTTAGACACCTGCTTGTTCTTGGTCCTGGACAGCAATTGTTTCCTTTTACTATAGAGTTTATTTACTGTAGATGTCCACCACACAGGTTTACTCTTCCTTGAGGAGGAGGATTTCATCCTGTCTGGTATTCCTGATTCCATGCAGCTATATAAATGCTCATATAATACTTTGGTGTAAGTTTGGACATATGTGCCAGTTTCTGTGGAGGGGGCTGTGAAGCTGTTTATACCTTCCCTCAGGAGATTGTAATCAGCTTTGGAGAAGTTTTTTTTTGTTTGACCCTAGCTAGGGGTGGGGGGTCGAGGGAGATGGTGACTTCGAAAGTGACTACTTTGTGGTTGGATTTTACCAGGGACTATGACACTATAGGGATGCTGCAGCGGTTACTCATGTTGGCTAATATCAAGCCCAAGATATTTTCTCCTCTTGTGGGGGTGTTAACCAACTGGTCCAAGGCATTTGGATTGAAAAAAATCAAGGAATCTCTGGGCATTTGTATTTTGGCATGAGTATTTCTTCCAGACTATTGTTGGATAGTTGAAATAATGTCAGAAAGGACAGGCAGTCCTGTGCCATAAAGAAATATATGCCACCACAATTCTTGTTGTTCCAAAATGATCTTCCAGGGTCACCCTTTCAGATTTCTCTGATCATGTTCCAAAACTGCAAATCATGTTTGGGATTAAGAGATATATGTTTATATAGTGTATTAGTAGATTTACCTTTGCTAATCTCATATACATGTTCATAAATGTGTTGTCTTAATTTTCACTCAGTTTTCTCAATGTGATATGCTGGATATCTTGTGCATATGGCAATAAAATTGTCCTGAAATAATAATAGATTTATTGCCAACTTGAACGAACACATTGCCCACAGTATATATATATTGGCATTGTCCACATTCTCCACACTTGGACATATTACCTGTAGTTTTCTGTCTAACATTACCCATATAAATAAATTTTTAACATTAGAACCTCTCTTATAAACAATTTTAGGACGAGCACTTAGCTGCTCAAAAGTATCGTTGTCACTAGCAATCAAATGTCAATTATTTTTAATAATTCCAGAAATATCATTGATATTCAGACTATAAAAAGTGACAAAGGAGTGAGCTTCCCCAGGTACATCTTTACCAATAGATGTCTCAGATAGCCTCAATTGGGTTGGAATGTGGGGCGCAATGTCATTTTCTGAAGGAGAAACATAACCAACCAAAGTGGTCAACCGGATTTAATAAAAGCAACAAACACCTGTTTGCCTCTTATGTATCACTTCATTTTTTATGACTCTCACCAACTTCAAAGGGTAACCTCTACTTGCAAACATAGGTTTTATTAACTAATAAATTCTTCTAATAATGTAACCATCTGGGCTGTTCCAACCATCTGCCCGTTGACAACCGCACATTTTATATGATATGGATGGTTATTACTAAAGTGCAAGAAATTGTTTGAATACATTAGTTTTCTATATATTTTTGCTTTCAGTTTGCTATGACCATGGTCTTTGTCCAAAAAAAATCCAAGTAGGCAATTGAATGATTATCCACCAAATGAGTGACTCTAAGGAATGTAGTTGTTCCATTGATGCAATCAATAAAGGGCTGGAGTTCTTCTTCAGGACCAGACCATGCAATGAAAATATCATCCAAGTACCAAGCATATATGCTTATTGCTGAAACATGGGGGCTATGAAACACAAAATAACACTCCCAGAATGTTATAATGATGTTAGTGTAAAGGGGGCCACAGGCTGCCCCCATTGCTATCCTCCTGAGGTGCTTGAAATAGTAGTCTTCATAAAAAATGTAATTGTTGTCTAGTACCAGTTCAGTTAAATGGCTCAAGGTATTTACCTTATCCTGACTGATATTTAGGTAATCAGTTTGACACTCCGAAAACCATGCCAAACCAAACTCATGAGGGATACAGCTAAACAATTCATTGACATCAATGGTAACAAAAATACCTTCTGAAAATGCTCCAAGTTGATTACAGTTACTAAGGAATTCTCAAGAATCTCAGCATAGTGGTGGGATAGTTGACACCTGGTCCTTTAATTGCTAATCAATAAACTTAGCTATAAAGGATGTTTTAGAATTCCTAGAATCCACAATAGGTTGTAGTGGAGGATCATACAAATTCTTATGAGTGTTGGGAACCCTAAATATAGTGGGGATTTTTGGGCTGTCAACAGACATGAAATAAAATTCAGCTGGAATAATTTATCCTTGTGTCATCATGTCCTCTAAGTAGTAATCAATGTTCATATATGAGATACTGATGTTGTTTATGGAAGCCTCAATGTAGATGTCTTCGTATAATAAATTGAATGTATGCTGTACATAGTCATGTTGATTCATTACAATAAGTTGCCACCCTTTATCAGGTTGCATAAAACCTCAATTGCTCTGCAGATTTAAGGTCGTCAAGCAATTTCTGTTGTTCTCTATTCCAATTATATGTATATTGGTGAAGTCATTGAATATGTGTATGCCTAATGTCCATATCACATACCTTCTTGAAAACATTCAAAGTAGGGTACAGTACAGGATTAAAAAGCACTCTTAAATTTAAAATTTAATGACCATTGACTATAAAAATCCATCACACGATTTTAACTTTATCTGATGAAGTTTAGTAAATACTGAAAGAAAGCGCTTATCTTTTATTGTTTCCTTTAAGTGTGGAATAAAATGCATCCTTTGGTACTGGTTTGCTGCTTTTTGCACTTGTGAAGTTGTGCAGTTGGATATGTTCATTCATGTGTGGTCAACAATAACAATGCACCACTTTTCATCCTACCAGGAACAGAAGCTACCACTACTTCCTTCTCTCTAAAACCTATCCAAACAAGTACAATTAAAAAATGCAACTTGAAACCCACATCCCTTACTGCTGACAAGCTACCAAATGAATATCTCAAGTTATCTGCTGATGCCATCTCTTATGCTGTCTCACTGCTGATCACCAGATTAATCACAGAACAATATGTTCCCCAGCTCTGGGAAAATTCCTATATAATTCCACTGCACAAAGGTGGCTCCTCAACAGAACTCTGCAACTACAGACCAATAGCCATTCTATCACTGCTATCTAAGATCCTGGAAAAATGCAAACGCTCACAATGTCTGTACCATCTGTTATCTAACAAACTGTTAACAAATACTCAACATGGTTACTGACCTAAGCACAGCACCACAACTGCCCTCATTAATTTCACTAATACTGTTAACCTACTCAAAAATAGTGGACAACAATTGTCCTCGGCATTTCTAGATATGTCCAAGCATTTGACACCATATCCCACCAAAAGCTCCTCAGTGAGCTCTCATCCTTTAACCTGTCACAAACAGCTCTCTCCTGGTATCTTAACTACCTCTCTGACTGCCACCAAGGTGTGAAATGGCAAAATGACCTCTCCTCCCTGTCACCCCCCTACAGTTGGTTTTCTTCAAGGTTCAATTCTCGGTCCACTTCAATTTACTATATTTACCAACAAACTCTAAACTGCTACTCACCTTGCCACATTTATCCCATATGCAGGTGATTCCACTCTCATCTGTGCTGCACCCTCCCTTCTGCATCTTCAAAAAATTACCCCAAAATAATTTTCAGCTAGAGAATACTTCCTCTCCAAAAATCAGCTTATTCTAAATTCAAACAAAGCCAAATTAATGCTCTTCTCCAGTAACAAATCCACTGACCACAATCCCCGTTTAGCATCTTTTCATCCAATAAAACCATCATCAAACCAGCTCCTCAAACCAAACTACTCAGAGTCACCATCAACACAAACTTAAGATATGACAAACATCTATCCTTTAGTATTAAAAGGCCCACATAAAATTAGGTTCTGTCTACAGAATCAAGTCATATCTTACTAACACCACCAGACAATCAATTGCTAGGACCCACCTTTTGTCTCCTCTAGTATATGCTTCTCCTATATTCACAAACCTTAAAAGATCTGACCTTAATAAACTTGAGGCCTGTTACCACAAAATCGCCAAATTTGCCACAAACCTTCCACATAGATCCCATCACTGTGTTGCTCACTGTCAACTAAATTGGCTAGAACTTCCCAACCTCCTATCCCTCAACCAACTTACAGTCACACATACCACCACCTAGCAACCTGATAACTGCTCAGCTCTCCAAAACCTTGTAAAATCCTACTCCAATAACAGAACCTTAAGATCTTCCAATAAATTCCTGCTAAAAGTTACTAAATCCAATAACAGTTTTGGTGATTCTTTGTATTCTAACCAGATCACATGGAATTCCATTCCTCAACACATTCTTACCACCAGCAACCCACCCATGTTTAAGTGTTTACTCAAGATGTACTTAAGTGATAACTGGATCTGCTCATGCACATCCCTAGGCTGACTTTACTATTACTACTAATGCTCTCATTTTCTATATTTTCACTAATGTCTCGTTTTCCTATCCCTAAACCACTTCAGTCCCTTGTACCCTCACACTTCCTTATCACCCCACTTCTGACTATCCTCTAACTATTTACAACACTTATACTCTCATGTCTTACTTTATAGAATATCATGCTCTACATGTTCTATAAGGGTATATACATATGTTCTATAAATAGTAGTTACCTAATTTTATATACTGTACAATTGCTTTTGAAATTTTACTCAACAGACCCACTTTAATATGACCCATCTGTTTTGTATTTCTCTAAATCTATATGTACTTTGCTTATATAATTGTATTCTTTTATTCTAATGCTTTTATGATATTGTATTGCACCTTGTTATATAATGTTGTAATTTCTAACTTGTTCTTGGAGCTTTTCTCCTGGACCTCTGCTGAAAATGGGTTACTAGCCCAGTCGGACCTCCCAGGTAAACAAATATCAAATAAATAAATAAAATTTCAACAGACCTTAAACCTCTCTTATTTAATCTCTGCAACTCTTTGTAAATAAATCATGTTCTACTTCATGCTGGACAATATGGAAGGTTGTCCTACTTGTTTCCCCTCTGAAGTCAACCTCATAGTATTAGGTATCCTAAATCAGTGTAGCAACTGCCTTATGTTCACAGATAATGTACCCCTACTAAATGTAAATTGCTCTATTTGTAAGATATGCAAATATTTAAGCAATATGGATGCCCCAATCTCAGAAAAAAACACATCCTGTGAGCATTGCACTAATACACCACATGGTATGAACCCTGTGCTGATGCTAATTCCCTTATAGCATCAGCATGACCCTTTGCTAATGCTTTAAAGAAATCCTTACATAAGCCTCCTATACCCATAAGAATTATGTCTCAGCAAAAATCTCTGATATAAAAAAACAATATGAAGGGAATGGCTAACCGAATTTGCAGAAGATTGTAAACTGTGAGGGTAGTTATGAAATCTTCTTTTATTATTTAAAATTCTCCATCCAGGGCTGGACCAAACATATGCTTGGTGTATTAAACAACCCTAGAAAATGTAGCAATTGCTTCTTTTGGTAAATCTGACATCACTACTGCTTACTATATAGATAACATTCCTCTTAAACTTGACACCGTTATCAAGGACTCAGGTACACATATTGATAACAAACTCTCTTTTGACAACTATATTTTGTGGTGGTTAGGAAATTCTTCTACCCTGCACAACTTAACCTTTGCGGTATCTCATCAAGTTCCAAAGAAGTCATAGTACCACTTTTATTCAGCCCCTATTAGGCTCATCTTTGAACATAATGCACCCTTCAGTCCTTCAGCGTGTACCCCACTGAGCATCTAAACCAGCTTGAGGGACCTCAACATTTCCTCACCAGTAAGATCTCATGTCATAATACCCTTATACGTTCATAGAATAATAGATAAGGACTAGACTTGCTGCCCTTGAAGGATGTTTTAAGCCTATCTACTTTCCCTTTTTGTACTTAAAATAACCTATCCCATTTGGTTATAGATTGGCCTTACCCATCCCATGGTCAATAATTATATATATTACCCTAATGGGAATAACTGAGATCATAACATAAATAATTTGAGGAGACCCATGTATAGTAGAAAGCATTAAGAAGTTACCTCTATCCATTAGCTATTCTGATAGACTAAAATTCCTGTCCATCTTTCCAGTGTCATAAAGACTCCTGAGGGTGTTTTCAGCTTACCCTTCTCTGCTATGAATGACCCAGCCCTCTTTGAACTCCTTCAGCTAAACAGAACCATTGGTAAAGTAATTGCCTGTTTGAGAGCCAAGTGACCTAACCCTATACTACCACATCAGTTAAATAAAATGACTTTACAGATGTCTAACCCAATGTATACCTTGTTTCTTTAACAGGTTACTGTTTTCTTTCAAGCAGAGTACTTCCCAGGCAATCTTTAAAGTGGTTTGGATGACTGGATTGGTGGTTGCAAATTTTCATCAGGGATACATGGGTAAAGTCTACTTGATAGGGGACATCTTTAGCCTCCCATGGTATTGGGTAATGTGTCTGAGCAGCTCAATGATTTCCTTTAGCCATAAGCTTGATAAAAAAACTGTGAACCTATAAACATTTAGGATGTACCTCACCAGATATATCAAACAGTTGCAAAGACCCAAGAGGTTCATAACAAAGAGGATCAAAGGCTTACATTCCTCACTAAAAGAATACCGGGCATAAGTAATATGTCCTCTGCAGACTGCCTAAAGGAACTATCCCTGTATTCTGTCTCCTACAGGCTTTGGAGGGGAGATCTATGCCTGGCATACAGGGCATTGTCAGACCCCATTCTGATGGACTTCCTGCATATCCACAAAACAAACAGCACCAGAATTACCCATTCTAAAGACTTAAACCTTGCCTATGATATAAATAGGACATGCTGGAGAGATAGGTATGTATCCCAGAGACTACCCCGTCTATGGAACAGGCTCCCAATCCATGTGAAGCAGAGTTCCTCGCTAATCCAATTCAAGTGCAACTTAGACAATTGGATGGGAAACTGGAAATTCATCCCTGGTTTGGCACCTATGTCTCTGATGCAAACAGGTAACCTGTAAATGGTTCATCTCCCAGGCCCATGCTTACACTTATCAAGGGTATCAGAACTAGTCAGAGATTTGGGATGTATGGCTAGGCTTAAAAAGGCCCTTGTGGTTGCTAGCCTAGTAAACACCTATGAATTTATGACCTATGAACCTAAAATCCCTAAGCCACCAGAAAAGACTGGAAGCACTGTCTCTCTCATCTGTATCTGATAGGCTCCTCAAAGAAGACCTATGCCTTGTCATTCAAGCTATCAGGGACTCGGTAGTTCAGGATTTGTTGCACCTTTATAAAATAAATAGCCCTACAAATACCATAACAAGAGATCTAAACTTCCTTTAGCAGATCAAAGTTGCAAGGGCCCAAAAAACATACTGTGGAATGCAAAGAGATGCACTTGCTTTCATTGCTCATACAGGATAAAGTCACTAAGATCTCATGTTCAAGTCTGAGAAACCAAATGAAGGAACATGCTAAAAAAACAATTAGACATTACAGAGTGCATAGAGAGATCTTCACGTGTTCTTTACTGGCTAAAATGTGAGCTCAGATGGAGCAAAAAGTGCAAAACTGTAAAATATGCAGCAAGTTCCATAATTAGAATCCTACAGAAAGATTATTTCATAAAACATGCAACAGAAACAGTTCTATTTAATTTCATAGGTAAACAATATTTGATTTGCTTTGAGTGTTACAGCAGTAGTTGTAGTTCAACTGAGTGATACTGAAGTATTAATGTAAAAAAAGATATGTTTGCAAGAGGTAGAATTCTGGAGATTGTGATTTCAGACAATGGTATGCTATATAGTAGTCAAAAGTTCAGAAAGTTTGCTCAGGACTCAGTATTCAAACACATTACATATAATCTGGGATATCTGTAGAGCAATGGTCAGGTAGAAAGGATGATGGAAACAGTCCTTTCTCAAATACAAGTGTAATCTATTTCAAAGGACAAATATTCTATCATTGCAGCTACTCAAGTAAAATACTTTGAGGCTAACTGCCTGCTGCTAATTTTGGAGAAAAAAGTAATGTCCAGTTTCTTATAAGAAATCGTTAATCTTGGAAGTAATATTATGGCAAAGCAATCAGAATTCAGCAAGCATGACTGTCTTTGCAACTATCACATTGACAACATACCTCTGAAAATTGATTCCTTAGTTAAGGATCTAGGAACATACATTGATAATAAACTATCCTTTGGCCACCAGGTATTCACTTTTGAAAGAAACTTATAGGGATGTAATTGTTCAACTGTACTCAGCACTCGGTAGGCCAAACATTGAGTATAATATCCCTTTCGGTATGTACCTCTCCAAACACTTGTCACAAGTGGAATGATCACAACTCTTTCTCACTAAATCATAAAAACTATGCAGACCATCATACAGCCTTTCCTCCCTTCTCAGTACCATACAAGCTGCTGAGAGGCAGGCAACCTCTGGCTCAGGTATAGAGCTTCAGCAGACATTCTCTCAGACATATTACACATTTACAAGTCCAATGGTATCCTAAGTACATTCTCAAAGAATCTCACTCTGCTTTAAAAAATAAATAAGGAATAGATTTGTATCACAGAAAATACTACTACAGGTCACATGAGAACTCAGAACAACTCAAGTTTGATAATCTTAGGGGATCATCAGAACAGCATCAGTTAGGACTCGGCAGATTTAACCTCATCTCTTCAACAATTAGGGCAAATGGTGCAGAACCACACAATTACATTGACAAAATTTTAATTGTTAAAGTTATTTACACAGTCACATTGCACCTCGGGGATCACTTATACTGAAGGTTCCCTCTTTTGGGAATACCCTGTGTTACTTAAAGATAGGCAAACATTAAATGTACATTTCAGTGCTGAATGTATGAAGATCATGAGCATTTTTTTTTCTTGAACACATAAGCAAACTAGCTGACTGAGATTAATAAGTCAGAGGGGCTTACATTCAGTAATCACCCTACTTTTTTAAAATACAGATAACTGTATGAAGATACTTTGGAAACCATTCTGGTTTATTAATGATAGCAATGAAGAAGATAAAACTGCAGTGTGATGAGCATTCTTTGCTGAGGGATATATTTTCGCTTGGCCCAAAAATAATTCTAAAGACTCAGAAACATGCCTACAGCAGTTTCACTGAGAATACCAAGGAGATGCCAAGTTGCAAGATGTGACATGAAAGTAATTATCAATTAACTAGCTGTAATTTCACTGCAACTGAAGTAAACACACACACACACACACACACACACACACACACACACACACACACACACACACACACACACACACACACACACGCACACACACACAAATGTCAGGCTCAGTGTGGCGAGATTGTTTCCCTCAACTGCGGCCAGAAATGCTGTGAAGAGAAGTGGCAAGCAAATAGCATGTATGGACATAGGCATGTGCAGATGTGCTACATGGCAGCTCTATGATAGTATCTGGAAGCCACAGTAAGTGCCTGTCAGTGATGTTTACATCAATTTGTATTACTTTAAATGGGGAGGAAATGAGTGTATAGGACAACAGGGACACAGGCAGTACAAACAGAGGAACATACACAAGGATATATGGGAGGTATGACTGGAAGTTGGGAGGAAGAGAAAGGGTATATTTTCTGAGGCACAGATGCCCGTTTTCTATTCCTTAGAGAGAAAGATGGGAAAGGACATAAGGAAAAGTCAGGGGATGGGAAAAGGGTACAGGGGCAGAAGCAAGGCCACACAAACAAACATGAGATACATAAAAAAACAACAGGGGAGGTATCGACACATGATGGGGTTATCAGTGGAATTACAGACGTAAAGGCATTAGGGAGCTTTGGTGATGGGGAGGAATGGACAACAACAGAGGAGAAAAATGAAACACAAAAATGAGAGCACCAGAATGGGGTATAGGATAGATACCCTTTCTAGTTTTAATATTGCCTGGGCTAGACCCAGATGGAGGTCAGCCACCACTGTGAATATCTTCCCCTCTGGGGCTATACCTGAGGTAGTGAAAGAACTGCTAGGCAGCTGTGCAACCATTGAAGAAGGATTTCCTCTAGGAAGCTGCTGTGGGCTTTTAGCTGTCAACCCACCAAATCCCCACAACCGCCTCTTGCAAAATCAATCAGGTGACAAACTGTGAACTTTTGACAGTGTCACTGGAAAGAACAATACCATGACTCTTCAGTAACTGACCACCAAAAGACAATGGTAATGCCAGCATGCCACTCCCCACCCCACACACACCTGATGGGATGGCAGATCTGGAACCAGTTAGAATTCTGGTGGAGAAAACTGGGCCTGATGGTGGGGTGGGAACCTATGTCACACTGCTGGCACAGCTGTAGCATATGATGCAGGAAATGTTAACATAAATGGGGAGAAATAAAATAACAAAGAACAAATAAAGTATTAAAATGAAGGATTGTGACAAAAACGGTGACCATGAGATAAAAAAAAACGATATTAGTATTACTTGTAACACATATGACAATTTAGATATCTATGTAATGTTCGACTACAGAAGCAGTACATATTCTTCTAGGCCATCTCAGAGAGTTCTGCCTAAGTGCATCCCAAATCCCTATGTTAGGCTGTGTGAGCAGGTGTACAGTGCCATCAACTCCATTATCTGGATTGGGTGTGGTGGTATGGAAGCTACAGTGGTGGCACAAGACTGTTGGTTGACAGATGCCATGGTTGGTATGTGGAATAGTGGTTCTGTGGATCTTCTGGAAGGGAGAGACTGAGAGGCATGCAATGTGGACTTACAAAGTGGTAACGTTCCTGGAATAGCACTGTACTACTCTGCCAGACATGGCTATCAGCAGGTTCTGTGCAAACACTGTAACATTATTTGCTATGCAGCAGGTGACTTAACATGACTGTAGCAAGGCAAACATTTTGATATCAGGTCAAAATATGAACAAGAGGGACATATGTTGTAGTGAAGTATGGGAAATATGTTGTCAAGGGGCCCATACTCAACCACACCACCCAACAAAAGCCCTTAACCCAAACTCCCATACACTTCCCCCACACCTTAACTCTCATTAGGGCCTCTCTATGACACCCAGCCAAATATGTTCACATCCCTCTGTAAGACTCTTAAGCCCCTCCCCATGTACCCTGAGTTGGGCAGTGTGCACAACTCAAGGATGTCATGATCATCTTGCCTGTAAGCCAGGCTCTAAGAGCCATGAACTGCAGGAAGATAGAGGTAGCCATCTCAAAATAACTCCTGTGTTAAACCTATGAATGGGAGTGTTCTTCATGTGGGTGTGCAAAGAAGTATGTATATATTTACAGGGTTTGTCTTACTGTTCAAAGAAATGAGACTTAGATGTTTCAGTTAAACTTACAAAAAATTTGACATCTGTCAGATGTAAGCTTAAATATTACAAAAATAGTACTTAACAGCTTTTAATGATACCTGTGAAAACTATGACAGTGGTAATATGTAAGCTGGAACACTTCAACAAACTAATACAGCACTGGAGTGGTACAGATAATCATACAAACTGTGGCAGTGGTCACAACTAAGTGCCACTAATATTACAGAGTACCACATGACAGGACACGAAATTATACCAATTCCTTTAACTGGAAAGCATCTCCATTCTCCACTGGAACAGAGACTTTCTTCATGATCTCTGCCTGATCTGCAAAGCAATAAAAAGCAATACAACAGTCATCAATTAAATGCCCACTAAGGTAAAAAATAGGGCACTGATAAGACCTGCATACTTGCAATAAATGTCAAGGTCCTTGCTCTGACCTCTTCTTTCCAAAGGTACAGAAGATTGGGATGGTACCTTTACAGGTCACTGTAGTAGTGTTAGTGCTGCTCAGCTAGAGTGGGGTATGCCAGTGCCATCAGACAAGATTGTGCCGGGTAACCACTATATACATACGCTGTCAAAGGAGTCCAAGTGGTCCCTATGAAGAAGGAAAACAAGGATTCAACTTTCCTTAGTGCATCATGTGAGTGCCCTACTAACATCAATGCCCTTGGAAACCATGGCCATTCACTAGGATGCATTCTGAAGAACTATGATAGCCTTCTTGTAGTCACACACTTTGATGATGTTGACCTGTAATACACAACATCAGGTGGCTAGTTATCATGCCAAAGCGCATCATTACATGGCATGGAACAACTAGAGTGGCATGGTAGTATGAGACTGCAAACACTGGCATAGAAAAAGCGTTGAGCCATCATGTTACCTAACTCTGTTAACACTTTCACTATTTAGTCCCTCTGTTGGCTATATAAGTGCAGTATATGCCCCCACAGCCCTGCAAGGGTCATTGACCAGTGCACACATGCTCAATGCACTTCACAAGTGCTAATTCAAGTTCATGAAACTGAGAGAGGCTATTAGCAAGGCTTTGGTGAATTGCACAATGAGATAAATGTGTGACTCAGGACATTCATTGAATAAGGCTCATTAGCATAAAGGCCATGTTAGAAGCTTCAAAAGTGTGTGATAAATGCAGTGGTGTCAGCCATAGGCCTCACTGTGGTATAGAGGATTGCAGGAGAGCAACCTGGAGAGCAGTCTTGATAGTTACTTTTAATGATTACTACAAGCAGCAGGTGTTTTAGAAAGGTAAGTTAGTAGAGAAAGCTATTGTAGTCAGTTTTTACTGGTGCTTTGTTGTTTTCACAATATCCACTACAGTGACCTACTGTTTCCATGTACTGTATGTGTCCAGTTGCTGCTTTCATATGACAAGACTGCTAAAATTGTGGGGGATATTGCTTAGACTGAGTGCGGGTCAACTTGGGCAGGGTACAGGGAAGGTAAGTGATGTTGCAGGGTACATTACAGACAAGTCATGAGTGTTCTGTTCTCTTACACTGCACAGTGTGTGTGTGTGTGTGTGTGTGTGTGTGTGTGTGTGTGTGTGTGTTTAGAACTTATGTCATGTGTATATTATTTATTTATTTATTTAACATTTGTTGACTGGGAAACTCTGACTAGGAGGCCCAGGGAGAAATGCTCCAGATGTATGTCTTTGGAATGTGAGAGGAAACTGGAGTACCCGGAGGAAACCCATGTAAATGCAGGGAGGACATGCAGACTCCGCACAGAAGTCACCCCAGCTGAGAATCGTACCGGAAAACCTCTTGCTGGGAGGTAACAATGTTATCTGCTGCACCACTGCACCGCTCATTCCATGAGACTTGTATACCATCTACTTGCTATTATTTAGGATTATTGTGGAAGTTGATGGAGTCTTCTACTGCTGGTTGTGTTTGCAGGGGTACAGTACAAGGGATGCACGAACTGGGTGTTTATCCAGCACCTATCCAGACTGTTACTACTTACAGGCTGTATCCACACACACTCTTTACTTTCCCTCATCCAACCAACATCTACCACAGATGTTAGAGAAGCATCTTAGGTATTACTGAAAGGGTTAGAAGTACATAAATTTCACTTGCAGGGAGTCATCTCTGCTATCAATACCATGATTTACTCAATGCACACACCTGACTGTCGTCAATGAGGAATCAGTCTAGGCAATATGTACTCCATGGCCTGTGTAATGCTTACCATCATCATATTTACATTTATGTGCAAGAACATTATGTATCAGGCTTGTGCTACTTCAACTGGTTTTCAGGGAGTTTGGGGAGCAGTCTACACATACACATGTAGAAGGGACATCTGTCCACAGTAGGAAGTAGGAAGTGATTGCATTTATATTTTGTTGGATGTTTTGTTATAGGCCCATATCTGTCTGAGAGATGCATACTCATATCATCTGTTGTCATATTTGGGTAACTGAGCAGGATTTCCCAGACACAGTGACCCAAATAGCAGTGGTGTATTTAACTGGCAGTGAGGTTAATAAGCAATGGCAGCCAGAACCTTTTAAGGGACTGTTTTGCATACAATGGGTGTATCACTATGTCAGTACGCACAACTGACATCCTCCAATGACTGCACAGACACATTATGAGGGACTATGTGGGCTTATGCACATGCAGATGCCAGAAGCTGTCCCACATACAGACACACATACACACTATGTACAGATTATGAGAGACTATGTTGCTTATACGCATACAGATGCCAGAATCTGTCCCACATACAGACACATGTGAACACTATGTCATCCTCCAGAGTAGTTAGTAACCCCTGCACTGTGAGTTAATACTCTTAGAGTCAGACACTACACACATGAGTCCTCCAAAGGGATCTGAGATGAATATGTGAGCATCCCTCTTACATATTTTAAAGGTAGATGGGTCTTGTCATCCCATTATGTAGCTATGTAGGGGTATGTTGTATATGACCATGCCATACCTCATTGGTCTATTTCTTTGTAATTTCAGGTTGTCATGCCAGAATGGGGTAGACAAAGAAAGAGTAAATTCCCTATGTGCAGAATGAGATCCTACTTCAGACCCTTCAATTTTACTGTCAGCCACAGCCCTAGACAGAGTAATGGAGCAGCCACCCAAGCCTTACTAACAACACATTGCTTGGTCGTCTCTCTCCAAATATAAGAAGACATTTCAAATCTGTCAACATACATACTATTTTCTTTTCTTTTCCCTTTTACAGTCATCACAGATTTGTATTTAATTTTAAACCTTTATTTCATATTTTACAGCAAAAAGCACTGACAGACCTTTGCTAAGCAAAACAGTCTCACATTGAAAACAAAATTAGCATGAGTAGCAACAACTTCCCTTCCCCTAAAACTCACATTTATTAAAACTACATCTGGCAGCCCATTAGACTACAAGAGATGTGCTGGGATTCATAGTCAAATAGCATATAGTAAAACACTAATTAGTGGCTATGCGAAGGGTGCAGGAAAAAATACAAATATTAGATGCATTTGCTAACAGCTTGGGACAGCTCACTGCATGCAAGTATCCCTCTTCAGGGAGAGCCCAGGAGCATTGTCTGGTCTAATAAGACCCCTTATTTGTACCTTTCCTTATTAGGCATAAGCTCCGATCTTTAGCATTGGCACTGTCTTCCATGATTGCACCAGGAAATGCCAGGACAGTGGAAAAAACTCAAGAGAGGTGTAGGCTGTCAGGATCCATCTTGAAGCAAGACAAATTCTGCTTCTCAAAGAAAAAGTATTATATAAAACACTTTCACATTTCCCTTCTCACACTTCTCCCTTTTCAATCCCACATTTAATGCCATGAAGCATTAATCAGATTAAGTGATTTTTAATGACTGGACAGTAATAACAAGTTTTTAAACTAGTAGACACATTTTTTACATGCAGTTTTCTTTTGTACTTTACATGCACAATGCTCATATAAGCACTTAGCAAAAAATAGTTTTATAAACAGAAATGTCTGTGATTAGATGGAATGAAGAGAGATTGAATACCATTTCATTTCAACTTTTCATTTAAATATGCTATTATACATTTGTCCAAAACGGTTTAATAATCCATTTTTCCACTAATATTTCATTATGATTTTCTTTAACTGTGGTCAGTGGCACTTTTATTTTTAATATGCATATTTTATAATTTAATATTTTTTTAGCTGCACAAAGCTTTGTGATTAACAGTTTGCACATAAATAAAATGATGCATAAAAGATTTACTACAACAGCAATTAGCATTAAAAAAAAAATAAAAGACTTTCTTTCCAATCAGAAAATATACTTGTCAATCATGCCCATTGAGAGTTGTCAGCCTCTTTAGAATGAGAGAACTCTGCGACCTTTTGTATAATTTTTAGATGAGTAAAAATGGCATAAATGTGCAACACTTAGTTTGGATGAGTGTATATGTACCCCCCCCCCCCTTAGAAGCCTTGGTGAAATCAAGCACCATTTTATTTTGCAGCATTACACTACACATGGCAGTCATTTAAATAGCAATTTGATTTACTGATTTAAAAGTTGCATTATGCAACACCTTTAACAATTTAGATTTTTTTTTATTTTCAAATTGATTTTGCTACCCCATAGGAAGGAAACATATACTCTCCTGAAATGTCATTATTTCCCAAGTCCAAATGTGACAGTCCTTTGAATGCAGTCTGGTTTAAATTATGATGATAAATCTAGGAAGCATCTATTTTTTTATTGGAATTTTAATGTCATTTGTCTTTCTCATAAACACAACATTTTAATATAACAACATTTTAACCATTCTCCTGGTAACCAGGAAAAGCTTGGTCTCCACATACATAGCAAAACTCATGCAACATGGTCATGCCCTGTCCTTATTATACATTTTTTTGTGTAATATTGCAGTCACTCCACTGAACAGAAAGTGTTTAGTTCTTAATGTAACAAGGATGTCCCTTTACAGTCATTTGACAACTGAAATGGAACCAGCCTAAAGGGGTAACATTTAGACAAATCATTCTCATATTGTATTAGGGTGAATTCACAAGGAAATTAAATTTTATTTAATTGCTTTTTTATTTTTTTGGAGAAAATGATAGATGATTTTACATATTCTTGAGGCAACTTTCTTCATGTATATTGTTGACCTCTGTAGGTAAAGACAAACAATTATTGACTGTCTGGGTGAATGGGAATAGAGATGAAAGCAGAGGAAATATTGATTATTGAAAAGGTAGTAGCTGTCGGAGGAATAGAGTTACTATAGTAGTTGAATTAGATACTAAAGGAAAAGTTGGTACTACTATTGTACTGGCTGCTCTTAAATCTGTTTTTTTTTAACTGTTAAAATAGGTGCATTACATGGGCTTTCAGCAGGGACTATTATTTCTTGCTAGAGCAATGCAGATATGGCAGGTTTACTTTATCTCTCTGCCTTAAATGATAAGGGATACTGGACGAGCATTGGTAGAGATTCATAAGCCTTTAAATAACCCTAACTGGTTCTGCATTCTTTATGAGTTTCATCTCATTGTTGCGGGTAGTCCACAGCTGTGGGGTAACTGCTTGAAGTTCTTCTAAATCAGTCATACTGGAGGTCTATTCCAATCTAAGTACTGCGAAGAGTGCATTTTATATTGGCTGAATACTGGGGTGTGATGCATATGGGATGTCTAATAAAACTCCATCTAGAATGAAAAACACAGTGCATCATAATTTACACAATAAATGTTTACCTAAAAGATTTAAAAGGGCAAAATGTTCTAGAATAAAGGTATGTAGATATTGCAATGGACCCATCTGAATTGGGACAGATGTTGTCTATGAATAATTTAATGGGATTCCAGAGACCCCCACACCTCAAAGAGATTTTTTAGTGGAAGTGAGGATTTTTGCATTTGATGCAGTTATAATGGATTGAGCTGCTCCTGTGTTGATAAGGAAATGAAGAGTAAAATTGCACATTGTAATGTTAACAAAATTACCTTCATGGTCTATTGGTAGTAAGAAAAACATCTGTGTCTCCTGTTCATGCCTGTCTTATTTTTCCTGCTACCATGTTGGTGACTGCCATGTGGTGCTGCAAGTTGGAGGCTGTCTTCCCACCTATTGTGCGGCTCGGACATTGGGGTGACTAGTAGGCTGAAATTAATACCTTTCAACCTTTTCCAGCAGGAAATCTAGACAGAGATGAAAATAATGGGCTTGTTATTAGAAAAGAGAAAGACAAAAAAAACAGGTACCAGATGAACAGCTCAGTCTTCACCTCAGGGCCAATAGTATGTATAAAAAAATCGAACTGCCACAGTAGAAGAAAAATTCTTTATTGCAAGGACAAAGTGAGCACTTTCACGACCTTCCAGGTCACTTCATCAGTCTTAATAAAATATCCCATATCTTCCTTGATATATATACTTTCAAAGTGACCAATCAGTTAAGACAAACAATTAAATATTTATATCAGACTCAATTCATTTAAAAATAGTAGAAGAAACATAAATAGACATAAAACTGTTAAAAACAATATGCAAGTTCAAATGTGAATGCCTATACAACCATGTAGAAGAGAATTAGTGCTTTAAGGCTCTTGCCTTTAAAAATGGTTTCAAAGAAACAGTTTCATTAATGCCTGGGGGTTTGTCTGCATTTAGTTGCAGAATCCATTTTTGCTCAGCCTCTTCTGTTCTATTTCTAATGTCACCCCTCTGATATTTTCTTCCAGAACTTCTAAAACTAAAAATTTAAAAACATGATGCATCCCTTCAGTTTCTACATGTTTAGCTATGGCACTACTCTCCTTTTTGTTTACTATGTCCCTCATATGTTCTAAAATCCATGTTTTGAGCATTCTATTAGTCTTGCCCACATAAAAAAAACTTTATTATATTGGGAAAAGCTAAGATAGACTATATTTCTAGTCCTGCAGTCTAAATAAAAATTAAATTAAATTCTAAAATGTTGCTGTGGATGTACAAAAGTGCTACATGAGAAAATGTACTTACAAGCTTTGCAGTTCCTGCACATATATGTCCCTATCCTATCTGATGCGTTCAGGGACTTATGTGTTTGGGTTTTATAACATAGCTGCCTTTTAATTGATTTTTTTGTTTGTAAATGAAAAGTGAGGTCCAGAGTCTATGGCACTTTCAAGTTCTTTAGTGGCTAACAATATGTTCCAGTTCTTCCTAAATATCTCACAAAATTGACTGACATCACTTGCATATGTAATGGTGAACCTGTTTCTAATCCCTGGAGTCGGTTTCAGAGTTATCCATTGTAGTTTGTTCTGAGAAGTAAGGTCTACCCTTCCCTTGATGTTCTTGATATACTCCTTCTATGGTGGTGTCTATTTCTGTCTGGTTATATCCTCTATCAAGTAGTTCTCCTCTTAGCACTTTCAGAGACATCTCCAACTCATGACTTTTACTATGTAATCTTGAGGCTGTCAGGAACTGCCCTTTCATAACGTTTTTGCTAACATGTCTTGGATGCATGTTGTTTTTATTTAATATGGAATTCTTTCTACTTGGTTTTCTATACAGGCTAGTAGTCATCTGCCCCATTTCTGATTTTTTCACTAGAACATCAAGGAATTCTATCTGTTCATTTGAGTACTTACAGGTAAATTTAAAAAATGGTGTTGTTGTGTGTAGCTTCTCTAAAATTCTATCCAGCATCTCTATTGTGTTTTCCCATAGAAAAAACATGTCATCCACATAATGTGCATTACACAGAACATAATTGCTAAATTCATTTCCCTGTAGTAGAAATGTTTCTTCCCATTGGACTAAAGTTAGGTTGGCATAGCTGTTTGCACAAGCTGTGCCCATAGCTACACCAACCTTTTGTAGGTAAAAATCTTCTTGAAAGACAAAAACATTATTGACCAAAATTATTTCAAGCAGACTGCATAAAAGATTCACTTTATCATTAGAGAAAGCACATATAGAACATAGCAAACTCCTAATGTTCTCTATTCCCTACTGGTTTGGAATCACTGTGAAAAATGATGTAATATCTAAGGTTACAAGCAGATACTCTTTATCGAAATTGTCTTTCTATACAATGTTTGGAGAAAAGATTTTGTGTCTTTCAGTACTGTTTCACACTTTTCAAGCATTGGATGAAGATTATTCTCTGCATATATTGACATGGCTTCTGTTGCCCAACCTCTACTAGACATTATGGGTCTCATAGGTGGACATATGATATGTTTATGTACCTTGGGAAGGCCATATATAACTGGAGTGGTGAGAGTTTCTACATTAAAATACTTAAATAAATCCTCTGTTATCAAATTTGTAGTCAGCAAGTCAAATAACAAAACAGCAATCCTGTCTATAACACATTTTACTATATTTACTGAGATACAGGTATAGGTTTCATGGTCATTCGGTAGTTTCATCATTTGCTGGATGTAGAATACCCTATCCATAATCACAATTCCCCCTCCTTTATCTGCAGGTCTAATTTCCACTGAATGCATTTCCCTCAGGTCATACAGAACATCAGATTCTTCTTTACTCAAGTTATAAAAGACAGCTCTTCTATCTGAATTAAATGCTTCCCTTATTTGGTTCTCACATACTGACACATAGGCTTCTATCATAGGATGTAACTACAGGTACAAAGGTACTGTTTTTTTTAAATATTCACATTATCAGTCATCTGTCCTTTAAACATAGTTTTTAAAGTTAAGTTGTGATCAAATAACTTAAGTTCTTTAAGAATGTCAAGTAACACAGTTCTCTGGGCTGGAATAAACAACAACCCTTTATTCAAAAGTAACATATGTGCATCAGTTAGTGTTAAAGATGAAAGATTTATTACCAGACCTTTGTGTTCTTGCTGTAGGTTACCATTGTATTCCGTGTTGCTTCTGTGTTTGGTATCTGCCTGACTCAGGCTTTCCTTCCTCTGCTCCTTGATCTGCTTTTTATCAGTAGAGCATTCATTAGTGTGAAGGGTATAATTTGAGTTCCTGATATTCCCTTCTGTTGTATGGGAAAAGGGGGGTTCTCATTAGATAGGTTTCTGTTATCATTCTTCTTGCTGCTTCTTGTATTTATATCCTTTGGTTTTACTATTGACTGCTGCTCAGAAGGATTCACTGGTAAACTCTGTGTTTCCTCAGTGTTGGTGGTTGCAGCCACTCCCTCTTCAGTTATTTGGCTTCTCATTGATGGTTGTGTGTTGTCTATCACAAAAATGGCTGGGTTTACAGGCTGGTCTGTTGCTGTAGTAAAAGGTTTGGGCCATGAGAAAACATCACCGGACTGAAAATCATTCATATCCCTTTGAAGCTTTTTCAGCTTCGTATTCTGTAATCTTTCTCATAGCTGGATATGCTTTCAAAGAGAGTATCTAGCTTGTCACCAATAATGCTATTTGTAAAGTTAGTGTATAGATTGATCTACAGAGCCTTCAGTTCATTTGCAAGTTCCCTTTCTTCAGGTAAAAAATAGTCAATTAATAAGTTCAGGTAGTCATAGCTTAACTGCAAATTAAACTGCTGCCATTTCTTCAGGAGCTCAGGGAGAGCATCACCATAAGTTTGCATAGTTAGAACTCTCAGACATCTGGGAACAATTCTATATCTTAAGCAGGCTTCCAAATGGAATCTCTGCTATTGGAGCATTTTATATTTATATAACTTGTTTTCAAAGGCTCTAAATTTGTCTTTGAAGAGCATTTGTGCCCCATCATCCACATCAACAGAATACTCATCAGAGAAAAGTGGTCTCTCAACCAGTGGGTTTACCTCCATGCTTAGGATTCTACTAAAATGTTCCATTCTGTTTTTAGTGTTGGTATTCCAATTTCAGTTTGATTTCATATCCTTCTGCCATGTTCTGGTCCTGATGTTCACAAAAAGTACAAAGAGAAAGATAAAAACAGAGGTACCAGATGAACAGCTTGGTCTTCAGCTCAGAGCCAATAGTATATATAAAAAATGGAACTGCCACAGTAGAAGGAAAATTGTTTATTGCAAGGACAAAGTGAGCACTTTCACGACCTTCCAGGTCACTTCATCAGGCTTAATAAAACATCCCATACCTTCCTTGATATATACTTTCAAAGTGACCAATCAGTAAAGACAAACAATTAAATATTTATATCAGACTCAATTAATTTAAAAATAGTAGAAAAAACATAAATAGACATAAAACTGTTAAAAACAATATGCAAGTTGGTATTAGAAAAATATGAATATACTTTTACTTCCCTGTTTCTCATGCCATGCCTCCTTTTCTGTGAACCAGTATCAAATTGTTAAAGATGAACATTCACATTTTTTTCTTGCCTCTGTGTTATCTCTTCATACTGTACTTGATTAAAAATGTATGTATGCCTAATCTGGGCAAGTTTAAACAAATCTTTTTTTTTTTTTTAATATGTTATAGGTGTTACTATACATTTTACATATGCTACTGACAGCCCACTAGTTGCTGCCTCTTCAGTAGGTTCTGGATGCCCTGAAGAAACCCCAAGTGCATCTATCATGTGCTACAAGTACAAACCAATGGATCTGTTTTCCTTCTGTAGTGAGAATTTAGATTTGTGCCCAAATAGGTGTTAGAGGGCATGCCATTGCTTTTAGTAAGTTGTCTCTTATGGTTAAAATTCCTTCATCTTTATGTTTTGGGATATCATCACCTATAGCTGACTTTTTTGGGATATCATCACCTATAGCTGACTTTTTTATATTTTTCTAAAAATACCTTTTAAAACTGTCTGCAAGTCTTCAATTGTAAGGTTTTTACAGCTGTATATGTCCTTCTAAAGTCTTTGCATTTTTGGCTGAATGTGTTAGAATGGGAGGGAGAGAATCTTCAATAGTTAGAAAATCTACTGCAGTTCACTGGTGAACCTTGTCTATAGTGGCTCTGCATACCTTTCTGGGCCACTGCAGGGTTAGATACATCTGTCAAAGAGTCAATTTAAGTATTAGGTGCTGAGATGGTCACAGGTGTATCATCATCACAGGATGAATATGATAAAGTCCAAACAGGAAAACCTCACCAAAGGCAACCGCTCACAGCAAACAGCAACACAAGTCCATAAAAAGCAGTTGCCACCAGTATGAAGAAGTATTTATTGCATGCTTTTTTTAGGCATGCATCAGCATTTGCAGGTCAAAGTTTTAAATTTATGGTTATCAGGCTGATATCCAAAGGGAACAGAAGGCGATATTGTGAACAGGACTGAGTGTGAAGAAACTAGGTGGATTATAGAATTAACAGCACACGGATTTCCTAGCCTCATTGAGGTCATTCCCATCAAGACCGCCCTGAAAAAGGCAGACTCAATATTGAACATTGGCTGTGAAGGGTTTTAAATGATTTCCTGTATCTGTAATGTATTGTCTGAAGAAGGGTAACAACCCAAAAGTGCTTACTGTTCTTGGATTTTATTTACTGCTTTTATTTTTGTACTTGCTGTTTTGTATCAGTGACAAATAAATACTTCTTCATACTGGTGGCAACTGCTTTTTATGGACTTGTGTTGCTGTTTGATGTGAGCAGTTGCCTTTGGTGAGGATTTCCTGTTTGGACTTTATCTTTGGATTGTTTTGTACATGGATACCTCACACAATATGGAGTTAGCAAGTGAAGAACATGCAACTACTAACTTTCTTAGTTCTTTTAAGAACAAGGAATAAGATAGAAAGAATTTGACTGTTAAGACCAATCCTCTTGTACAGCTGGATTTGAATATACAAGCTTGTGAAACTTTCACTAATTCAGTAGCAACTGAAGTGAATCGTAAATTTGAAGAGACTGTAGCAGATTTTACCAATAAAGTGAATAAACTGAAAAGGTTGCAATGGCAGCGCAACCATCTGGATGCTTGTTTCCAGTTTGGCGTGGTCCCACAAGGCATGAGGGTGTTCGGCATGCTGTCACAAGGTGAACAATACCCCAAGCTATTGGCCCAATGGCAGAGAATCAATATAGAGACTGGTTTCTCTTATATGTGCCTCTTGCTGGAATGTTTTGCACCTGAGGAACAAACATACAGCAGCAACTGGAGCTGGAATACAAAGAGGCAAGGTACGTGAAGTGTATGGAGGATTTATATTGTACCTTTTCTACAACTGATCAGTAGTTACAGCAAGAAAAAGCCATAAAGCTACACAGAGACCATAATGATTTTGTCAGTGGTCAAATATTTGTTTGGCCCAGAGATCAGAAGACTTATTCATCAAGGGAAGCTCAAGGAACCGTTATGGAATCGAAAGGGTGAGGCCAGCCACAACGGCCGCATAGGTGAGGGAGTGTTAGAACCAATATGCATTTGATGAATGGGAAGGTACGTAACACACAACCTACGCATCGAGATACTTCCCATCCTCCTACACAACAGGAACTAGTATTGAAAGACGTAGGAGACCCAGTTAATTTGACTGTACTGCACAGTAGTGGGGATGTTTCAGAAACAGTGGTTCTAAGTAGGAATATACAAGGGGAAACCCATGATGCATCCGATATCACCCATGATATGCCCATGACAATGGGTACTGAACCTTATGCGCAACAAGGTACATCAGGTCAATGATGGCTGTAGCCATTTTTTTGCCACCATGCCTGCTCCCATCAAGAAAAATGGGGACTGGACACGCCAGCAGAACGAACAGAGAGAATACTAGAAAAGAAGAACATCGGAATGACTGGTGATAATAATATTGTTTTTAATTTATCTAAATATGTGTTATCTGTTGATGAGTTATTTGTACTCAATAAGGGGCTAACTTTTTTCCCCAAGTACTGAGAGCAGTTTTAACGAAATAATTTTGGACCTTATGTTATTTGGTAGGAACTTGATGTTAAAGTGATGTTAAACTTTTTACTAACACAGTAGGGAAAATCTGGAACCAGCTTCCTACTGAGCTTTCCTCCTTTGCTTCCACTATTCTTTTTAAAAAGCATCTGAAAGAATATCTTACAACTCACTGGCTGTGTCCCTGCTGTAACCCGGACTGATATCTCTTTCACCTCCTGCTCTCTCTATACTTTTCTACTCTTCTGTTTTATCTCACCTATCTGTAGTACTAAAAAAAAAAAAAAAATTCTTTAATTTCATGTTTTTTGTTCTCTGTATTTAATCTTAGCTTAAACCTACTAAATTACTCTGTAAAGCTTTTGTTCTGACCTATCTAGCTAATGTACTATGTAGCTAATGTACTGTAATCCACTTGACTATTACTATATATTGTATTTTTTACTCACTGCTGATGGTTGGAGCTTTTCCCCCGGGCCTCTACTGAAAATGGACATATATCCAGTTAGACTAGCCCGGTCAACAAATGTAAAATAAATAATAAATAAATAAAAATAAGTGCATGTTTGATAATAATGATAATCAACCTGCTCAGGTTCTGTTGAGGCAACCTAGTACTTTTCTTCCTGTTTTTAATCATACAGTGAGTACATTTATTAAGGTTTGTGAACAGGATATTTTACTTTATTTGTCTAAGGGGCGTACCAGGAGTTTTTATAACTTGACAGATATGCAGCGACAGGCACTTAAGGGTTTACAAGGTAATACAGACATAATTATTAAGAATGCGGACAAAGGAGGAGCTGTGGTTGTCCTAGACAAGTGTTTTTATCAGGATAAACTAGCAGGTTTGCTATCGGACACATGCACCTACACTCAGATCTCCCCGATTGCATTAAACAGAATTATTTCTGAGATGAGGACTGGTTTAAAACGGTTACAAGTTGATGGCTTAATGGATAAAGATCTATTTGAATTTCTGTGGATAGAGCACCCGGTCACACTGGTTTTTAAGGCTCTCCCAAAATTACACAAAGATCCTTTTAACCCTCCCAGGAGACCCATTGTCTCAGGGAGGGGATGGATCACTGAAAACATTTCGATATGGTTGGAGTGCCTATTGAAACCTTGTGTAATGGGTTGTACAGAGGTGTTGAGAGACTCTGGGCATTTTCTAACTTCTTTGAAAGAAACGGGAGAGGTGAAAGGTATTTTGCACTACATCATGGTAACCCTTGATGTGCAGAGTCTTTTCACAGTGATTAGTAATTACTATGGCATAGAAGTGGTCACACATTTATTAATGGAAATGAATGTGCTGGGGAGGACAAATTGAAATTGATGAGAGATCTGTTGAGTATGGTTTTGGAATATAATGTCTTTATATGTGGAGGCAAACACTACAGACAGACACAGGGTGTAGCTGTGGGCACCCCCTGTGCAAACACTTATGCTAATCTGGTTTTAGTTTTTTGGGTTAGGACAGTCCAACAAGTGGAGGGATAGGATACATCTATACAGGTACTTTGTGGATGACATTTTTCTGTTATGGGAGGGAGATGAGGCAGACCTTTTTAGTTTTGTCAGCTATTTAGGATCTTCCACCACCTTTCTTAAATTCTCTTTGAATTTCTCCAGAACAGAGATAGACTTCCTGGATATAAGATTATTTCAGGATACAAGGGGTTTTAGGACCACACTTTATAGAAAAGGGTGTTGGAAAAATAGCCTACTGGCGTGGGACAGCATGCATCCCCAGTATACCTTCAAAAACATAGTCAAAGGGCAGTTGGGTAGGGTTTCTAGACTATGTACTGAGGATGATGATTTTGAAATAAAAATGGAACAACTAAAGTATAACTTCATAGAAAGGGGCTATGGAGAGAAGAAGATGAGTCAGACTTTTGCTAGGCAGAAGAAATTCAGACAGGGTAGATTGAACCCATGGTTTAAATCAAGGGGAATCAAATGAACTCACAAATCTAAATAGGAAGTCACAGAACAAAGGTCCAAGGCTTATGTTAACTTATAGTAACAATGTACATGGGGTTTGTGATATAATCAGAAATAATTGGAAGATACTAGCCTCTGATGAGAAAATGAGTGAAATTGCTGGTACCATGCCATCTTTTGGCTTTAGGAGAAACAAAAACCTAAAATATTTGTTACTCAATGAAGGTAGAGATGTCCATAGACATATAATGATAAGGAAGGAGACCAGACCATGTGGTTCCTGTAAGGCTTGTTGCTATATTAATTCAGATACCGAGTTTATCCACCCCAGCACTGGAAAAAAAAAACTATCATTTTGCTGTGAGTGCCAACTGTAGATCTATGAACGTCATATATTTAGCCATGTGTCAATCCTGCAACTGTTATTATATAGGAAAGACCAATTGCATGTTAAATACTAGAATCTTGAATCACCTATCAGCCATTAGGCTGAAAAATAAGCATAATGCTCTTTTTAGGCATGCATCAGCATTTGCAGGTCACAGTTTTAAATTTATGGCTATCAGGCTGATATCCAAAGGGAAAAGAGGGGGCGATATTGTGAACAGGACTGAGTGTGAAGAAACTAGGTGGATTATAGAATTAACAGCACACAGATTTCCTGGCCTCAATGAGGTCATTCCCATCAAGCTCGCCCTGAAAAAAAGTGGACTCAATATTGAATATTGATTGGCTGTGAAGGTTTTTAAATTATTTCCTGTATCTGTAATGTATTGTCTGAAGAAGGGTAAAAACCCAAAAGCTGTTGCTGTTCTTGGATTTTATTTAGTACTTTTATTTTTGTACTTGCTGTTTTGTATCAGTGACAAATAAATACATCTTCTTACTGGTGGCAACTGCTTTTTATGGACTTGTGTTGCTGTTTGATGTGAGCAGTTGCCTTTGGTGAGGTTTTCCTGTTTGGACTTTATCTTTGGATTGTTTTGTACATGGATACCTCACACAATATGGAGTTAGCAAGTGAAGAACATGCAACTACTAACTTTCCTAGTTCTTTTAAGAACAAGGAATAAGATAGAAAGAATTTGACTGTTAATACCAATCCACTTTTATAGCTGGATTTGAATATACAAGCTTGTGAAACCTTCACTAATTCAGTAGCAACTGAAATGAATCGTAAATTTGAAGAGACTGTAGCAGATTTTACCAATAAAGTGAATAAACTGAAAAAGTTGCAATGGCAGCGCAACCATCTGGATGCTTGTTTACAGTTTGGTGTGGTCCCATGAGGCATGAGGGTGTTCTGCATGCCGTCACAAGGTGAACACTACTCCGAGCTATTGGCCCGATGGCAGAGAATCAGTATAGAGACTGGTTTCTCTTATATGCGCCTCTTGCTGGAATTTTTTGCACCTGAGGAACAAACACTCAGCCATGAGGTTGAACTGCTACAGCAGCAGCTGGAGCTGGAATACAAAGAGGAAAGGTACGTGAAGTGTATGGAGTATTTATATTGTACCTTTTCTACAACTGATCAGTGGTTACAGCGACAAAAAGCCAAAAAGGTACACAGAGACCATAATGATTTTGTCAGTGGTCAAATATTTGTTTGGCCCAGAGATCAAAGACTTATTCATCAAGTGAAGCTCAAGGAACCGTTATGGAATCGAAAGGGAGAGGCCAGCCACAATGACCGCATAGGCGAGGGAGTGTTAGTACCAATATGCATTTGACGAATGGGAAGGTACATAACACACAATCTACGCATCAAGATACTTCCCATCCTCCTACACAACAGGAACTAGTATTGAAAGAAGTAGGAGACTCAGTTAATTTGACTGTACTGCACAGTAGTGTGGATGTTTCAGAAACAGCGGTTCTAAGTAGGAATATACAAGGGGAAACCCATGATACATCCAGTATCACCCATGACATGCCCATGACAATGGATACTGAACCTTATGCGCAACAAGGAGCACGGCCCAAGGTACATCAGGTCAATGATGGCAGTAGCCATTTTTTTGCCACCTTGCCTGCTCCCGTCAAGAAAAAAGGGGACTGGACATGCCAGCAGAGCGAACAGAGAGAATACTTGAAAAGAAGGACATCAGAATGACTGGTGATAATAATATTGTTTTTAATTTATCTAAATATGTGTTATCTGTTGATGAGTTATTTGTACTCAATAAGGGGTTAACTTTTGTTCCAAGTACTGAGAGCAGTTTTAACAAAATAATTTTGGACCTTATGTTATTTGGTAGGAACTTGATGTTAAAGTGCATGTTTGATAATAATGATAATCAACCTGCTCAGGTTCCGTTGAGGCAACCTAGAACTTTTCTTCCTGTTTTTAATCATACAGTGAGTACATTTATTAAGGTTTGTGAACAGGATATTTTACTTTATTTGTCTAAGGGGCATACCAGGAGTTTTTATAACTTGACAGATATGCAGCGACAGGCACTTAAGGGTTTACAAGGTAATACAGACATAATTATTAAGAATGCGGACAAAGGAGGAGCTGTGGTTGTCCTAGACAAGTGTTTTTATCAGGATAAACTAGCAGATTTGCTATCAGACACATCCACCTACACTCAGATCTCCCCGATTGCATTAAACAGAATTATTTTTGAGGTGAGGACTGGTTTAAAATGGTTACAAGTTGATGTCTTAATGGATAAAGATCTATTTGAATTTCTGTGGATAGAGCACCTGGTCACACCGGTTTTTAAGGCTCTCCCAAAATTACACAAAGATCGTGTTAACCCTCCCATGAGACCCATTATCTCAGGGAGGGGATGGATCACTGAAAACATTTCAATATGGTTGGAGTGCCTATTGAAACCTTGTGTAATGGGTTGTACAGATGTTTTGAGAGACTCTGGGCATTTTCTAACTTCTTTGAAAGAAACGGGAGAGGCGAAAAGTATTTTGCAGTACATCATGGTAACGCTTGATGTGCAGAGTCTTTTCACAGTGATTAGTAATTACTATGGCATAGAAGTGGTTACACATTTATTAATGGAAATGAATGTGTTGGGGAGGACAAACTGAAATTGATGAGAGAACTGTTGAGTATGGTTTTGGAATATAATGTCTTTATATGTGGAGGAAAACACTACAGACAGACACAGGGTGTAGCTATGGGCACCTCCTGTGCACACACTTATGCTAATGTTGTCTTAGTTTTTTGGGTTAGGACAATCCAACAAGTGGAGGGATAGGATACATCTATAGAAGTACTTTGTGGATGACATTTTTCTGTTATGGGAGGGAGATGAGGCAGAACTTTTTAGTTTTGTCAGCTATTTAGGATCTTCCACCACCTTTCTTAAATTCTCTTTGAATTTCTCCAGAACAGAGATAGACTTCCTGGATATAAGATTATTGTAGGATACAAAGGGTTTTAGGACCACAGTTTATAGAAAAGGATGTTGGAAAAATAGCCTGCTGGCGCGGGACAGCATGCATCCCCAGTATACCTTCAAAAACATAGTCAAAGGGCAGTTGGGTAGGGTTTCTAGACTATGTACTGAGGATGATGATTTTGAAATAAAAATGGAACAATGAAAGTATAACTTCATAGAAAGGGGCTATGGAGAGGAGAAGGTGAGTCAGACTTTTGCTAGGCAGAAGAAATTCAGACAGGGTAGATTGAACCCATGGTTTAAATCAAGGGGAATCAAATGAACTCACAAATCTAAATAGGAAGTCACAGAACAAAGGTCCAAGGCTTATGTTAACTTATAGTAACAATGTACATGGGGTTTGTGATATAATATAGCAATAACCCACGCCTGGGTGTGAGTAATGCTGGATTTACCCATGGTTGATGTGGTTTGGTCATGAGGGCGAAGCCTGAGTGGCCAAACAAAGCCAACCATGGGTAAATCCAGCATTACCCACACCCAGGTGTGGGTTATTGCTATTACACAATGACATTATTTAAGGAAAAAAAAATTATTTTCTTAAATAATGGCATTGTATAATGCCTCCTTGCTGCCCTTCCACAGCTGTCTGGTATTCTGAAGCAGTTCTGATGTGCTGCGCATGCGTATGCCTACGCAGTACATCAGAGTTGTGGGCAAAAGCAACGGGGAAAGCAAGCTCTCCGTTGCTTTTTACAAACTGTTTCGCTATGTTAAATGGGTTTAACATAGCTAGACAGCTTTAAAAAAAGCAACGGAGAATCTCCGTTGCTTTTTTTTAAAGCTGTCTCGCTATGTTAAACCCATTTAACAAAGCGAGACAGTTTGGAAAAAAAAAGCAAAGGAGAAAGCAAGATCTCCGTTGCTTTTTACAAACTGTCTTGCTATGTTAAACTCGTTTAACATAGCGAGACAGTGTGAAGCAACGGAGATTTTGCGTTCTCCGTTGCTGTAAAAAAAAGAGTTATAGTAATGGAAAAAGTCCGGGCAACCGGACCTTTTTCTATTACTATAACTGTGATTTACAAAGTGCACGCTGACCAATCAGCGTGCACGTTTTTGAATATTAATGGGGGGGTTGTTGTATAATCAGAAATAATTGGAAGATACTAGCCTCTGATGAGAAAATGAGTGTAATTGCTGGTACCATGCCATCTTTTGGCTTTAGGAGAAACAAAAATCTAAAAGATTTGTCAAGCAATGAAGGTAGAGATGTCCATAGACATATAGTGACAAGGAAGGGGACCAGACCATGTGGTTCCTGTAAGGCTTGTTGCTATATGAATTTAGATACTGAGTTTATCCACCCCAGCACTGAAAAAAACTATAATTTTGCTGTGAGTGCCAACTGTAGAGCTATGACCATCATATATTTAGCCACGTGTCAATCCTGCAACTGTTATTATATAGGAAAGACCAATTGCATGTCATAAACTAGAATCTTGAATCACCTATCAGCCATTAGGCTGAAAAATGAGCATAATGCTCTTTTTAGGCATGCATCAGCATTTGCAGGTCACAGTTTTAAATGTATGGTTATCAGGCTGATATCCAAAGGGAACAGATGGGGTGATATCGTGAACAGGACTGAGTGTGAAGAAACTAGGTGGATTATAGAATTAACAGCACACAGATTTCCTGGCCTCAATGAGGTCATTCCCGTCAAGCTCGTCCTGAAAAAAAGCGGACTCAATATTGAACATTGGCTGTGAAGGGTTTTAAATTATTTCCTGTATCTGTAATGTATTGTCTGAAGAAGGGTAACAACCCATAAGTGCTTACTGTTCCTGGATTTTATTTAGTGCTTTTATTTTTGTACTTGCTGTTTTGTATCAGTGACGAATAAATATTTCTTCATACTGGTGGCAACTGCTTTTTATGGACTTGTGTTACGGGCTGAATATGAAGTTTATTCATCCTCAGACCTTTGCTTGGAAGGTGGGCTCAACCCTTGCCCTTTTCCATCAATAATAATTGGAAATTGGGTAATTAACCTTTTAAATCTTTTTAAGATAGTTACGTTGCTAGAGGAGGCACTTTTTATTGACACATTGTTTTAGTTTGTTTATGTGCTTTTTTTCCCAGAAACATGCTTCTGTTTTGGATATAACTACTAGCTTTTGTTTTTCTCTTTAATGTTTGATGAGAATGTATAACAATGTCCTTATCATCCCTGGGATGTCTATATATTACATTGTAAAAATAAGAAAAGATAGGTGCATTGTAGCTAACAGTAACTAGCAATGGCAAAAAGCAGGTTTCATAGGATCATAGGATCATAGTGGGTTATTAGGCTAATAATCCTAGGGCCCTTACAAGCCTAGGCAAGTTTTACCCTTATTTCCATGATCAGCACTTTTGCCCCTGTCCAAGAGGGACACAGGTGGAACCCCCAGGGTGAATTTACTGGTATCCATCCAATCGTCCAGAATGTATTTGAATAGGGCCATTGAGGTGCTCTACTTGACATAAACTGGGAGTATGTTCCAGAGATGTGGTAACCTCTGGGAAACAAATGTGCCCCTCCAGCAGTTTTTATTAATGCCACATACCAGGTTAAGGCTTTTAGAGCAAATGACCCATGTACCATTTGACTTGCAGATATGCAGCATTTCCAATAAAGCAAAGTCAAAAATTGCCTTATATGCAAAGCAGAGATCACCTCTGAGTAGTCTGTATGAAACAGAATAAAGTGACAGTGATTTCAGATGATCCACATAGGACATATGCTAAAGACACTTAGGTCCTTAATTTTGAATTATCTTCTGTTTCTCCCTTCTCCCTTTCCACTTTCCAAAAAAAAATTCTAAGCTTGTTTCCTGCCTTTCCTGTTACTAGTCTAGTCCAGATACAGATCTGCTGTAACCAGGACTGTTTGTAAGCTTCTGAGCCCCCAAAGCCTTTCTGTGTTGGAGGGAAGCCTTCTAGCTTATCAGTGGGAGTTGTAAGCACTAGGTAGCCTATCTACCACAAGAGTGCTTTCTGGCCCAGAAATTGTAGTTTATTGGCCGTTTGGGCAGTTTTTCTATCTCTTTCAAGTTTCTGGTTTAAAAGCCTGTGTTTGTGCTTGTTTCCCACCTTTCCTGTAACTAGTGTAGTCCAGATACAGATTTGCTGTATCCAGGACTGTTTGTAAGCTCCTGAGCCCCCCAAGCCTTTCTGTGTTGGATGGAAGCCTTCTAGCTTATTAGTGGGAGTGGTAAGCACTAGGTAGCTTATCTACCACAAGAGTGGTTTCTGGTCCAGAAATTGTAGTTTATTGGCCATTTGGCAGTTTTTCCATATCTTTCAACTTACTGGTTTAAAAGCCCGCATTTGCACTTGTTTCCCATCTTTCCTGTAACTAGTCTAGTCCAGATACAGATTTGCTGTATCCAGGACTGTTTGTAAGCTTCTGAGCCCCCCAAGCCTTTCTGTGTTGGAGGGAAGCATTCTAGCTTATCAGTGGGAGTGGTAAGCACTAGTTAGCCTATCTACAACAAGATCCAGGTACAGATTCTTAGTTTTAGCACTTGAATTTGCTTATTCATGCTCAGCACTTGTTCAGAACTTGTTGTTAGCACTAAATAAGCTACAAATTACTACAGCACTCAACCTTCCTCTTTACCTAGAGTTTTTGTATTTACTTTCCTCACTTGCTTAGAGAAAAACAGCTCTTATACTCACTTTCCTCACTTGTCTAGAGGAAAGTAGTTTTTATTCAGGCATGTCCAAGGGCCAGCTCCCAGTGTTCTCTCCTGTCTATCTGATGAATCTGGGCATCTTGAGGCAATGTAACAATTGCCTCATGTACACAGACAACCCTCTCCTCCTATCACCCAACACCACAACCTATGAGAGATGCACTTATCTAGCCAAACTGGAGGTAAAGCTATCTCCAACCAAGACTGAACTTGACAGTCAAGAGGAGAAGGTAAACACTTGCACCACACCACACTCATTACATAGTCTCACTAAACCTACACCACCAAAATCCACAGATAGAAACACAAAAACATTCACAGAGGTTCTCAATAATTTGCTCAATCAACAGAGACCTCCAAAGCAGAAATGCAAGCAACCTCCACCCCCAACACAACCCAAATGACACATAGCCCACAGACTCAGTGTGCCAATAAACCATAGCCCATAAGGCAAACCAACATTCTCAACACCCTAGTCATAGGTGACTTTTTAGTCAGGCCTACTGATGTCACACTCACCAGGCTAAACAAGGAGAAGGTTACTGTCAGCTGCCTGTCGGATGCCAGGATCTGCCACATAACCCACGCACTCATGTCACTCCACAAGTACAAATATGACTCTGTCATTGTCCATGTTGGCGTGAACGACCTGAGATGTACCTCCCTGGACTACATGAAAAGAGACATGGAAGAGTTCTCCGATCTTGTAGCCCAGGCAGGTATGACCCTAGCCCTGAGTAGCATCCTGCCATCACCCAGAATGATAACGCAGTACAAGGAGAAAATGATTGACTTCAACAATTGGCTAAGCTTCTGGTGTCATTCTAAGGGGATCCAGTATCTGTCTGCTGGGATGACATGGTCAACAGACCACAATGCTTTGCCAGAGATGGCCTACACTTGTCCTCCCTGGGATTCCGGATACTGGCTAAGGCTCTTGCCGTCCCTATAGTGCCTTTTTTTGGCAAGGTTCTAATGACAAATTCACCACCATAACAGGAACAGGCAAGCAAAAACTAAGGATAATGCTACTCAATGCTAGAAGTCTAAATCTCAAAATGCACTCACTTGAGGCACTCCTTAAAATGGAGAACATCGGTATCTGTGCAGAGACTAAGACCTGGCTCAAGGCTCTAGAGAGCACACCTGCATTACCAGGCTATAACTCATACCACACTTTTTGGCCATCTAACCTGGATCAGAACACCAAAGGTGGAGCTGTGTCCATATTCATTAAGGATAACCACACCTCCAGGCTAGTTGCGCAGCATAATGCATCTGAGGTTATCCAAGTGTAACAAACTCTGGACAAAACTGCAATCCAAATTGTAGCTTGCTACAGATCACCCACCATGCTTCAGGATTCCCACTCCTCTTTTCTTGATATACTGGAAAATATTAGGGTTCAACCAAACACCCTAATAATGGGTGATTTCAACTACCCCACCATTAACTGGGAAAACTACTCATGTACCAACTCCTTCACTTAATGCTTTCTGGAATTCATAAATTCCAATGCCCTGAATCAACTGATCCACACCCCCACCAGGGGCAACAATATCCTAGATCTTGTCATTATCAACATGAGTGAACGGTGTTCCACACCTGAAGTCAACTCCTCATTGGTCAGATCCGACCATAAGCTAATCACCCTAGATATCCACATCCCACCCCCACCCACCATTAAGGAAACCACGGTAAAAAATGTCTCCAAAGCCAACTTCATGCTTCTTAAGACAGAAGTGGCGAACTTCATGACACCCATGCAGATGGACAATACAGTTACGACTGCTGAATCCTACACAAATGCACTCTATAAGCATTTACACAAGTGCACGGATTGTGCTATCCCAAACAGAACCAAAATGCTATCCTCCAAAAAAAAGGAAGCCAATCTGGTGGTCCCCTTCCATAAACAAACTCTACAACAAAAGGAAGAAACTGTTGCAAAAGAGAGTAAAGTCCCATGAGTGGAGGAGCTCCCTGGTCAGCCTCAGTAAGAAGCTGAGATCCCTTATAAGATCATCCAAAGATAGCTACGAAAATAAAATCACCACTGATTCTAAGGGCAACCAGAAAGCATTCTATACCGGTGTCAAGAATCTAGATGGCAACACCCAGATCTGCTCTGAGTTACAGCACAATGGGCATGAAAATTACAGAGCCAACTGATATTGCCAACATCCTGGCAGATAGGTTTAGTGCTAACTTTACCCCCTCTCACCCCCTAAAGGGCCCATATCTATACAGGAAGAATGCAGTGTCCCTGTAATCACATCTATGCAGGTAAAAGCTGCACTCTTTAAAACCAAAAACACAGCATCCATGGAACAGGACAACATTCCAGGCAGCATTTTACAGGAACTTCAAAACAAACTGGCTCCCCATCTAAGCACCATGTTCAATCATAGTCTCATGTTAGGCTTTGTGCCCACTGAATGGCACATAGCAACAGTTATCCCGCCACTCCACAAAGGGGGACCAACCACTGATCCTGGGAACTATCGCCCTATTAGCCTGATGAGCTTGGTCTGCAAGGCTATGTAACATATCATCATGGAACTCATAAACAAAGATATTGGTAACCTCCAAACTCTGGACCCCACCCAGTTTGGGTTTGTGAAAGGCAGATCATGCCTTCTGAACCTAATTGACTTATTTGAGGCAGTCACCAAAGCCGTAGACGATGGTAAGGTGGTTCACACAGCCTATCTTGACCTTGCCAAGGCTTTTGACACCATCCCCCATTTTGGAATTATAGCTAAACTCACTAAACTAGGTGTAAATCCCTGTGTCACAAAATGGGTTGCCAACTGGCTCACTGACAAAACCCATACTGTAAAAGTTGCAGACTCCAAATCTGACTTCAAACCAGTGACAAGTGGAGTACCACAGGGTTCAGTCCTGGGACCTCTCCTGTTTGGTATCTACTTCTCTGAAGTACAGGCTAACACAGAAGGCCTCTGGCTAATGAAGTTCACAGATGACTGCAAACTAGGAGCCATAGTCAAGTCCCCAAGTGATGAGGACATCCTAGAGAAGGGCCTCACTGAGACAGATGCCTGGTGTCAGAGGCATGGCCTCAAGCTCAATGCCAAAAAGTCCATTGTCATCTCCTTTAGTTAAAACTCTGTACATATGAACTACCACATAAACGGCAGTCTACTTAATGCCGAATGTGTAATAAGAGACCTTGGCACCCAGGCAGACAGTAGTCTTTCCTTTGATAATCACATCACCACAGTAGTCAAGAAATCCTTCTATGTGGCATACCTCATCACAAAAGCGTTCTCATCCAGGAAAAAAGAGGTCATTGTTCCAATCTACTCAGCACTCATTAGACCCTTTATAGAGTACAACTCCCACTATGGAATGTACCTCACAAGACATCTGCAGGAGCTGGAAAGGCCACAGAAGTACTTCACAAAGAGGATTACTGGTGTCAAACAGATGCCCTACACTGACCATCTCAAAAAACTCCAGCTTTAGTCTGTAGCATATCGCCTACTACGAGGAGATCTCTGCCTAACATATAAAGCTATGTTAAACCCAGAGCTGTTGGACATGCTACACCTAAAGAAATCCCAATCCCTCCAAGATACATGCTCGAGGGACCTAAGCCTTGTCACCACAATAAACAGGTCATGCTGGAGGGATAGATTCCTGTCTCAGAGACTTCCTATACTCTGGAACAAGCTACCCATCTATGTCAAGCAAAGTTCCTCATTAGCACTCTTCAAGAAAAATCTTGATGAGTGGATGGGAAATAGGAAATACACCCTGAGGATCACTTCTGTGGCTCTGCTCGACAAGGGCACAGGAATTTAAATTTCTTGGGTGGCATACGCCAGGGAACCTTGTTGGCTAGGCTTACTTAGGCCCTTGGGCCAATAGTCTAGTCCCTGCCTATGAACCTATGAACCTATGAACATTGACTTTTCCTTGTGAGGAACCTTTGTGGTCTCTCCAGTTGCTGCAGGTATTTGGAAAGGTACATACCAAAAGGGGCATTGCACTCAGTTATTGGCCTGATGAGGGAAGAGTACAGGGTGGTTATAACTTCTTTTTTTTTGTGGCAATGCTCTTAGTTATGAGCAATATAGAATGCCCTTCTTACCACTGTGGAGACATGGTGACCCATGGTAACGTTGTTGTCAACCGTGTGTCCAGGTCTCTCATCACTGACTGTGTACTAAGGGTGTTGTTATTGATGTAGTAGTTAGCAGGAACATCTCTCTTATTGAAAGGAATGATAATACATTTTTTGCATTGAATTTAAGGCCATGATTTTGGCACCAATCATTTGTTTGTGTGTAAGACTCTCTTGTAGGATGTTGACATCATTTGGAGATTCTATGACTGCTCCCAGTCTGCAGTCATCAGCAAACTTTGTCAGCCACAGACCTTTAGTTTTAGCTTGTACTTCAGAGAAATAGATTCCAAACCACTGGTTACAGGTCTGCTGTTGGAGGTGGATTCCCCTATTTTGACTATATGGGTTCTATCAGTGAGCCAGTTAGTGACCCATCTAATGATATAAGGGTTGAGTTTGTCAATGATGCCTGAGTGGGGAATAGTGTCAAAAGCACCCACTCCAAAAAACAACCAGTAGCATAAGCAAATCAAGTGTACTTCAATTTAAAATACTAAAACCAATACAAAGTCACTGGAACCACGAACCGCTCAACTTAAAACTGGTAGTAAAAACTTTCGCCTCATAAGGGTTCCTCAGGCAAAGTAAAAGAAACAACACAAGTAACACATTTAAATAGTGTCTCAGTCACATGATAGCATCTTTAATTAGACTTGTTTATGCAACTATTTCAGCATAGGTTTTAAAGAGATACTGCCATTTAAACCTGGTAAAATGTGAGCCCTAAGGCATAAAATCCAATTCAACTCCTCTACCTCTGTCCTATCTTTAACATTCACTCCACGAATTGTGTCATTTACTACCGTAAGAATAGAAAATTTAAATGTATGATTTACTCCTTTCTTTTTCATATGTTTATATAAAGCGTTAGTTAACACTTCTCTCCTTATTTCAGATAGATGGTTAGAAATGTGCTCTTTAAACTTCTGATTTGTTTTACCTACATAGTATGCTTGACATACCCTACATATGGCTAAATAGACTAAATTACTTGTTTCACGGTTACCGTATGCAGTTAGCTTAACTTCCTCTCCTGTCACCGGATGTATAAAACCTTACTCACATCTATGAAACTGCAAAAACTACACCTTCCACAGTGTCGCTTTAAAATCAGGCTACTAACAAGTAGTAATAAATGCTTCAGAATAAATGTAATTGAACACTTTTAAGGACAATCAGCAAAAGGAAAATAAAGTAATAAAGTAGGATGAGTCACAGTACAAATACAATGAAATACAGTAAAAGCAGTTAAAAAGTGTACATTTTTTAGTTAAGTAGAAAGGGAGGAAACAGAAGATAATTCAAGGTTAAGAAGCTAAAGGGGTGGGCCTTTCCAAATGATCTCACTGTACTCAGTAGAATGAGCAGATGTGATAGGATAGGGAGGAGTGTCCAATATCAAATTTATAGAAAGAGGGGGGCAATCCAAAAGCCACCAATTTATAAGAACACTACAATAGTAGGGTAGGTGAGTAAGAAAAATAAAATGGAGTCAGAGATCAGAACAGACGTATGTTTTCAGTTCACTAAGCCAGAGACATGTTCAGCACACTCAAACTTTGCAACACTTAGCACATAATTATTAAAGATCACTAAAACTGTTAGAGCAAGTGCAAAAAATATATTTATATTGGGTCTACATTAAATCAGCGAACACTTAAAATAGCGAACACTGATTTATCAACCCTTTAAAAGCGAAAGCTTGAAATCCCGAAGGCAAGGAACAGTGATTTTTTTTCCCAGGGAAATTCTGACAAATCAATGTAACAAGCCTGACTCATAAGCGTTTCTGTACAACAAGCCAGTTGTACAGTTGTTTTTTTTACTCTGTAGCCCTGTCCATTGAACACAGGACTGGCATACCTTAGCCTATACCTGTTAAATGGCTGGGGCAGGACTATGAACAGTTTTTCCTTCTTAATGTGGTATGCTGCTGGCATAATGTCAGTACAGGTTTACTAATGCTGACTATCGGGCATTTATATTTGTTATGTTGTTTTGCTTTCCACCCCCTGATCATTCTGCCTCAATCCCCAAAATGATCATTGTTTTTTCACCTTCTCTATGAATTAGAGAATGTTGGGAGACAAAAGTGAGTGCTGGGGACTGTTGCAATTATCCAGTGGGTAGTTAAGAGATGCTACAGTGCCGTTTTCCTGCTGGCTGGCAGTTATAGTGTAAAATCTGGGAGGGTGCATATTTCTGGCTGCATACAATGATTTGCTAGTGTGCACATATTGGTTGTGCTGCATTACTGAGTGCCTGTATGGATGAATGAACCATAGCAGCAGGTGTTTCTGTAGAGGGCACTCCTGAGGTAGGACTGGACCTACTGTCTTCTTATGTGTGTGAGCAGATATCAGCCACTCATTTTTTCCCTCACTGTCTTCACCAGCACTTAGGAATATAATCAAATCTAGTAGGACTGGATTGCAAGCAGACTTTTGTCTCACTCTGCCACTGAACTGGCATACTGCCAACCACTTATAGGTTTGTAAGTACATAGGTAAGTACTAGGCTAGCCTCTCTTGTGGGCCAATTTAAGTCTAACCATTCTCCCTTTTGGTGCTTAAATTACCCTATCCCATTTGGTGTTTGATTGACCTTACCCATCTCTTGGTCGATAAATATATAGTACCCCTAGTGAAAATAACTGAGACCATACCATAGATAATTGGTCACTCTTACTATCATTCCGTTCTTAAAGTCCAGCATACCTTCCATAAGTTTTTATTTTTGGCTTTGACCTTTGTCAGTCATTTCAATTTCACTTTAAACTTAAAACATTTCTAAAATAATAAGCTTATTGACTAGATTTCAGATACAAACACAAGAAATCACTGCTATTTGTGCCTCAGAGATTTGACAACTATATACGACTTATCCCTTGTCTGTTTGTTCTACCAGAGCAATCTGCTACAGGATCAGGAGTTCACTTCTGCCCAAGTGGAGCTGCAATAAAATTAGTACATGTATTAGTGCTATGTCATCTGCTTAAGTGCTTTTCTACTAGACCTCAATGAAATAGTTATTTAATCTAAAAAAGCATGCCATTCACTTATAGTTCTTATTTTAATTGTCTCTAAATTTGCCTGTGCTGTTGCTGTGCAAACAGCTTCTGCTTTGTTCTGCAGTCTCTGCTTATTTTGCTACTGCATTCGAACTTTTGGATTAGTTTGCATTAAAGGAAAAACTTCACCACCAGTGTAGGTAATCTTACTCCATAATTATTGCTTCCAGTATAAAGTCAGCTAGATGTTAATGATGTAAATAAATAAATACATAAATAAATACAAATAAATGTTATTTGGTGTCCGAAAACATTCTTTGCTTTTAATTTCTTCATTTTCATTTTCCTGTGTCAGAGATCATTAAGATCCTACAGTTTTTTTTTGCCCATTGAACTTTCATGTTTTTTTTTTCAGAAAGGAATCTGTCTCAGCCTGGGCTAGACATGGTATTCTCTGTAATTCTTAGTATTAGTCACCACCCATCATTTTAAATCTTGAGATTGTCTTGGTGATGTCAATTAAGTGCACATATTAATAGCTAATCTGAAACTGTTTTCCAATTATTTAGTTTACAGATAGCAAGGAAGAGATAATTCTGCTGCAATACTACATAACAAAACTGTTGAATTTTCTGACTGTTGGCCTGCAAACAGTATTTTTATGGATGATTTAAGGACAGTCTGAGAATAAAATAAAATGAATATTGCAAACCTCACCATCTCTTTGAATACATGTTTTTAACAGAGATAAATAGCAGAGCTGTTATATTAAAGTAACAAATTTTATACTTTAGAAATGGTATGGTGAACATCTGGCATTTTTAAAAGGGCTGCAGTTCTGATTACTTCAGAAAATTCTGCTATTTTAACTCTTCTCTTTGAAGAGGACTTCAATGTCTAAATCAGCTCAGAGTTAACACAAATCAAGGTCATTCAGTTTAAAAAGAAAAAAGTGACAAGAAATTATAAAGTCACTGAATCACAGCACTGTCACTGTATTTAAATGAAGAATACTTATTTGTTTATTTATTTAACTTAGTTATTTATATTTTAATTATTTATATTTTTAACCACTGATCTATATGGACCTTTCTCAGACTCAGTCTAGGAGCTCTGTCTAGTTAAGTCATTTGCTTAGAATCATCCATTAAGCAAACAGACTGAAAAAATCAAACCCTGGACTACAGAAAGCAATTAAGAGCTGGATCCTTATGTCTAAGATGAGCTATATAAAGATGACACATACATTATTGTAGGAGATTGATGAAAAATTATGAAAAATTAAAGCACATATATGTGGCAGGCCCCATGAAGGTACTATTCCTAACACCTTATGTCTAAGGTGAATCATATAAAAGGGATGCAAACTGTACTGTGAAAAAGAAAAACTGTGAAAAGCAAAAGATGTAGTAGTTATTCTTGGGAGAGAAAATGTTAATTGCCTCCATTTTCTAAGTGTCTAACCAGCTTGGACTCTTACAGAATTATTTTTTGTTGGTTCTTTTGTTTCTTTTGTTTTGCTTAATTGCAATGTATTGCATTCTTTTTGGCTAGACCATTCTGAACTGTACTTCTTTGCACTGGAATAAGACATTTTCCACCTGACATTGTGACACTCCCAGCACTGGCCTAGTAATCAAGGAGCCTCAGTCCTCAACAATGGCAACAGTGGGGGATGTACACACTGGGAGGATGACAAGTACACGTGCAGTAAAGTGCAATTTCCCTTAAGAGCACACAGAGACCACAGTTAGTCTGGGGCTGGTTTCTCCCTCTTTCTCCAGATCCCCAATAAGACTCCCCACTGGCACAGCTATAGAGTTTTGTCCTTAGCCAGGGATCCAAGCCAAGTCCTCCAACACTCTATCTGACCAGCCACTGCTTCGTGTCTTCAAGCAGCTGACACACACACTCTTGGAGATTTGTTTTACACACACACACACACACACACACACACACACACACACACACACACACACACACACACCTGGGAAAGGCTGGCACAGGTTTACTAGCTATGCCCCCTTCTGTCCGGACTAAAAGATAGTTATCACTGCCACCAGAACCACTTATCAGCTACTTTAAGGCCCTTAACAAAGCGTGTCCAATCCTACTGTGTAATGTTACTGTTAATCCAAATGGCAGTTTGACCAAGAGCAAGGCTATTAGAAGTGGCCTACATAGTGTCACCAAATAGATATGCAAGAACTCTAAGAGCTTAAATAAATCTAACAAATATCAGCCACAAAGATAGGTTTAAACATATTTAAGAATAAATAATAAAAGAACATGAAAATACCCAGTAAACCATCACAATAACTTCAGAGTTCAAAATCACAGGAAGTGTTTAAAACAACATTGCAGGACAGTCTCAAATAAATACAGAAACATCTAAACTAATCTTTACTATATTCCTTACTGAATCTAAAATAATTTACTGTACCTTAGTTAACTTACTTACAGCAAGACAGATGTGGTGAGTGGATGTTTCCAGCGGATGCTGCCAGGTCCAAGACAACATACAAAATGCCCAGTCACTATCTCAGAGTTCTTAAATTAATATCAAATATCACTGCTGGGGATACTTGCAGCATGACATCACTTTTTGTCACCTGACTTCAGTTCCCAGGCCAACAACCATTGCTAGAAACTGCTAGCATTTAGCACCTCCCTGTGAAAATACATAGACTTCAAATGTTTGGAACTGCTAGAAGACATAAAAATAATAAAACACTTACAATACAATGCAGAAGGCTCCCTAGTTCTAGACATTATGTATCCTTGCTGCATTGACACTAACTTTTATGGGGCAGTTATAAAGCAATTTAATTTTAACCATTTTTCTAAAGTTTTGCAAGTTAACCTTCTATGTGCCAGTTCCCACTGTTAAAATATATACATTTACACAGTTACAATAGTTTATATACAGTATATTTCTGTTCTAACCCAGCAGGGTACACTGTGGTCATACCTATAAGCTCAGTACTGTACAAACCCTTTTCACAAACACACTTCTGTACCAGCAGTTTGATATATACATAACATATGATTCCAATGGGTTCTCATAGGTTCATAGGTAGGTACTAGGCTATTGGCCCAAGGGCCTAAGTAAGCCTAGCCAACAAGGTTCCCTGGCTTATGCCACCCAAGAAAGTTAATTTTCTGTGCCCCTGTTGAGCAGAGCCACAGAAGTGATCCCTGGGGTGTATTTCCTATTTCCCATCCACTCATCAAGATTTTTCTTGAAGAGTACTAATGAGGAACTTTGCTTGACATAGATGGGTAGCTTGTTCCAGAGTATAGGAAGTCTCTGGGACAGTAATCTATCCATCCAGCAAGTCCTATTAATTGTGGTGACAAGGTTTAGGTCCCTATAGCATGTAGCTCGGAGGGATTGGGATTTCTTTAGGTGTAGCATGTCCAACAGCTCTGGGTTTAACATAGCTTTATATGTTAGGCAGAGATCTCCTCAGAGTAGGCGATATGCTACAGAGTAAAGCTGGAGTTTTTTGAGATGGTCAGTGTAAGGCATCTGTTTGAGGCCAGTAATCCTCTTTGTGAGGTACTTCTGTGGCCTTTCCAGCTGCTGCAGATGTCTTGTGAGGTACATTCCAAAAGGGGTGTTGTATTCTATAATGGGTCTAATGAGTGCCGAGTAGAGGAAAACAATGACCTCTTTTTTCCTGGATGAGAACCCTTTTGTGATGAGGTGCCACATAGAAGGACTTCCTGACTACTGTGGCAATGTGATAATCAGATTATCATTTTAAAACAACATAATAGTGTGCATAACCAAAATGACAAAACTATCACTGCCACACTTCAAGGATGTATGCAACAAGACATTGAAGCCAATTTCAATTTGGCTTGTGTATTAAGATTTTCCTTAGATTATGAAAATATAAGAACAATTTTAATGAAAAATTGGATGATACTTAATGATGACAATACATTGGTATGTAAATTGTGAACTTCACAAAAGATAATATGGAGAAAAGGAATTACTTTTAAAGAATTATTACAGAATAATCGATATGACATCCCTTTAAGAACTAATAAAGGTATGATGCAATGTGGCAACTGTTCATTTTGTCATTTAATGTCATTGGGAGTCAACATAGAGATCAATGGCTTCAAATTGCACACTAAAGGCAAATTCAACTGTAATTCAAAGAGAGTGGTGTATTTAGCAGTTTGTCAATGTTGCCCATCATTTTATATAGGAAAAACCGAGCGGAGACTAAAAGATAGGGTTTATGAACATCAGAGAAGTATAAGACTACAAAAAGAAGATAATGCACTTGCCAGACACACTATGGCTTTCCCGAATCACAGATTCTGGTTTAGAGCAATAGACCAAATTAAACAAGATGTTAGGGGAGGCCCCTTTGACCTATTGCTTGAGAAATTGGAATTATTGTGGCAAATTAAGCTTAATGCATACGCTAGTCCAGGTTTAAATGAGAAATATTCTTTGATGTGTTTACTAAAACTTAAAAGTTTAGAGAGATGATTTTATATTACATTATTTAATTAACTTTAGTATATAAATAAATATGTGGTTATATACAAATAAGCATAATATCATGATATATAATTTAAAAGGCATGATGCCAAGATACCATAATGATTTAGGTGCTGGTTGAAGTGCTTTTTATTTAATAGGCACTATTACATTAGGTATGATGTAATTCAACAAGTAGACATGGTTTACATAGTTTTATATATATTTTTTTATTTTTTTATTTTTTATCAAATTCTATTTGGAATTTATTATATTGAATAATTAGTTAATATCAAGAAATTTGGTGGATTTATAAAGTACATGGGGTATATTGTCTATATCTATTTGGTTGATTATGTTATGTATCGATTCATGATTGCTTGACTTGCTGTAATTTTACTCAATAATATTGCTGTGTTTTTAAGTTGCATTTCAACATAGTGTTTAATATAATCTTAAACAAGGTTGCATTATTTTAAATTATTTGGAATAATGTTTTTTATCAAAGTAATTTTAATAAGTCACTATAAATGAAGTGAATGTACTAATGAAAGACAAAATTAGTACATTATATGGGGAAATTTAAAATATTTTTTATGACTCATTTGTACTTTTTATCAAGGTATAGGATTTTAAAGTTGAAATATTAGGGCTGCTGCAGTAGCGCTGATACAGTTTATAAGCATTACATCAAGGCATTAGGATTAATGAACGGAATATCTTATGTCATTGTTGCTGGTGATATACATCTTTAAGATATACTGATGCCCTGAATATTTTTGGCGGGAGATTTTAGAATGGAGTTTATAAATTTAGTGTTTGAATTGTAATTGACACTCTTTGTGTGCAATTCTGAAGAAGTCTAACCATCTGGTTTAGACTAAAAACGTGTTTTATTTTGAGCATTTAAAATAAATAGTGTGTTTCAACGAGTGGCGGCTTTAGCGTTTTTTGTACAAGTTGGTGTTTCAGTATAGTGGATTATGTGAACCACCTTACCCTTGTCTACAGCTTTGGTGATTGCCTCAAAGAAGTCAATCAGGTTCAGAAGGCATGATCTGCCTTTCACAAACCCGAACTGGGTGGTGTCCAAAGTTTGGAGGCTACCATTGTCTTTGTTTATGAGTTCCATGATGATATGTTACATGGCCTTGCAGACCAGGCTCGTCAGGCTAATAAGGCGATAGTTCCCAAGATCAGTGGTAGCTCCCCCTTTGTGGAGTGAGATAACTGTTGCTGTGCGCTATTCAGTGGCCACAAAGCCAGACACGAGACTGTGATTGAACACGGTGCTTAGGTGGGGAGCCAGTCTGTTCTGAAGATTGTGTAAAACGCATCCTGGGTTGTTGTCCAGTCCCATGGATGCTGTGTTTTTGGTTTTAGAGAGTGCAGCTTTTACCTGCATAGATGTGATTACAGGGACTTTGCATTCTTTCTGTATAGATATGGGCCCTTTAGGGGGTGAGGGGGGTAAAGTTAGCACTGAACCTATCTGCCAGGATGTTGGCAATATCAGTAGGTTCTGTAATTTTCATGCTGTTGTGCTGTAACTCAGAGCAGATCTGGGTGTTGCCATTGAGATTCTTGACATAGCTGTAGAATGCTTTGTGGTTGCCCTTAGAATCAGTGGAAATTTTGTTTTCGTAGCTAGCTTTTGAGGATCTTTTAAGAGATCTCAGCTTCTTACTGAGGCTGACCAGGGAGCTCCTCCACTCATGGGATTTTACTCTATTTTGCAACAGTTTCTTCCTTCTGTTGTAGAGGTTTTTTTATGGCAGGGACCACCAGATTTGCTTCCTTTTTTTGGAGGATAGCGTCTTGGTTCTGTTTGGGATAGCACAATCCATGCACTCATGTAAATGCTTATAGAGTGCATTTGTGTAGGATTCAGCAGTTGTAACTGTTTTGTCCATCTGCATGGGTGTCATGAAGTTCGCCACTTCTGTCTTAAGAAGCATGAAGTTGGCTTTGGAGAAATTCTTTACTGTGGTTTCCTTAATGGTGGGTGGGGGTGGGATGCGGATATCTAGGGTGATTAGCTTATGGTCGGATCTGACCAACAAGGAGTTGACTTCAGGTGTGGAACACCAGTCACTCATGTTGGTAATGACTAGGTCTAGGATATTGTTGCCCCTGGTGGGGGTGTGGATAAGTTGATCCAGGGCAATGGAATTTATGAATTCCAGAAAGCGTTGAGGGAAGGAGTTGGTACATGAGTAGTTTTCCCAGCTAATGGTGGGGTAGTTGAAATCACCCATTTTTAGGGTGTTTGTTTGAACCCTAATATTTTCTAGTATATCAAGAAAAGAGGAGTGGGAATCCTGGGGCATTGTAGTTTTCTACAGCAAGCTACAATTTGGATTGCAGTTTTGCCCAGAGTTAGTTGTACTTGGCTAACCTCTGATGCATTATTAGCCTGGAGGTGTGGATATCCTTAATGAATATAGACACAGCTCCTCCTTTGGTGCTCTGGTCCAGATTAGATGGCCGAAAAGTGTGGTATGAGTTATAGCCTGGTAATGCAGGGGTGCTCTCTTGAGCCTTGAACCAGGTCTCAGTCTCTGCACAGATATCGATGTTGTCCATTTTAAGGAGTGCCTCGAGTGAGTGCATTTTGAGATTTAGACTTTTAGCATTGAGTAGCATTACCCTCATACATTTGTAACACAAGCATATGAATTGTGTTGACATTCACAACTGACATATAATTCTTTACAAAATTCCAGCAAGCTGGGCTGGCAATATTTCCTTTTGTGACAGACCTGATGATTTTTTTAGTCCTTTCAATACCAGGAAAGTAATTTTTTTTTGTACTTGATTTAGTTTACTAGTTTTAAACTAATGCAACTGTTCTGCAGCATTTATACTGAAACTGCATTTTCTCATGAAGAATAGCTTGTTTATCCAGGTGTTTTAAGGTGTCTTGAAACGTGTTTTAGTTATTTTTGTGAGCAAAGGTTTGTTGCTGCCATTTCTCACTGTCTAATTGCCATTGTTTTCATGCTAGCTCTTTTATTTCTTTTGTTTTACTTAACTGCTATTTATTGCTGTCTGTTTGACTGTACTGCTCTGAAACTACATTTTTCTTAAGGACAGCTTGTTTAGCCTGGTGCTGGAGGCTATCTTGGAAACTGCAATAGTTACTTGCTGCCATTCTGTGAATGTGAGTGTCTGAGCACCATTGGTTCTCCCAGAGTTGTTTTCAAGTTTTGTCTTTTATTTGGCTTAACTGTAATTTACTGTGCATCCATACACTGAACTGTACTCTGTGCAGTACCATAGCAGTTATAGTGGTATACTGGTTAGTAAACACATTTGTTTTTCCCTTCAGTCAGAAGCCCTGTCACTGCACTCGATTTGTCTTACAGTGCCTTTAAATATTCACTGACCCCTGACCTCCTTTATCTCAGTAAATCAAACAGTGCAGCTAACCCCAGAACCAAATACTTGAACCTCCATCAGCAGATAAACAGAACACAGTGGAGAGATAGATTTGTCACACACTGCTTCCCCTTCCCTAGAATAACCTTCCTCTACATGTTAAGCAATGCGATTCAATATCATCCTTCAAATTATACTTGGACAATTGGGTGGGTGCTCTTAAATTTACCTGGGGACTAACTAGTCTCCCCCACCTTGAGATAAACACTGAGGGTAGGTATAGGCAAGACATGCATTGTTCTTCTTCTTCTTTCAGCTTTTCCCAGTTAGGGGTCACCACAGCAGATCACCTGTCTGCTTATGATTGGCAGTGAAGTTTTATAGTGTCGAGTTGCCAGCCCGGCACCCAACTTTCCAAGAAAGGCACACACACACACACACACACACACACACACACACACACACACACACACACACACACACACACACACACACACACACACACACACAAATTTAGAGTATGGAGAACCTCTTGCTGTGAGGCAGCAATGCTAACCACTGCACCACCATGGCCACCCCAAGACATGCATTCTTATTAGACTAAAATAGCCTTGCAATTTCTAAGAATCTTATAACTGAATATGGTTGGCTTGTTGATGGATATTTAGGGATAAAAGTCATTTAAAAATGAACATATAATAGACTCAGGAAACTCAGTATCTCAATTACACTGTTGAAATGTTTAATAATAATAATAATAATAATAATAATAATAACAATAATAATAATAATAATAATAATAATATTTAAAAAAAACAACCAGTAAGAACTTTCAAACTTTCTGGAGTTTTTCTTCATACTGCTTTTAAAACCCTTCTCACAACTTAATATACATGCAACATAGTCATATGACCAATAATAATTTCTTGTACCTGCTTGCTGGGGGTTATTTTTGAGTTTCCCTGGTTGATAATTTAAAGATGACATGAAGCTGTTGCAACAATTTTGCTGCATTAGTATAGCATAATATATGAAGATATAAAGCATCCTGCTGGAGCAGAGGCAGGGTGCCCATTTGCTCCACTGGCAACTAGACTTTGGAAGAGATGCAGTTGGTTGGTAGGACTGGAAAGGAGGATAGGATGAAATGGCCAACAGCCACCTCTCCTATCACATCCTGTGTGACTTTTGGTGGACAGCAGAAGTCTCCAAGCCACTTTTTTAAGTAAGTAGCAATGACATCCAGTGCTTGGTGAGAGAATGTACACACAGCAGCCAGTGACATAATTGCATTGCCACGCCTATAATTTGAAAGCTTGACCAGTCATAACACAAATGTGTCTCTTGTTTTCTTATCCATAACCGTCTATTAGACCTCTCATTCCCTGGCCCTTAAACATTGATTACTGGGAGGCAGATTTCCTGAAGGGTTAGGGATTGCATCTAGTGAAAGGCCATTTCTGGGACTGTCTGGAAAGGATCAACTGGGGGATTGAGGGTTGGGTGGTAAGAAAACCAGGTAACAGAAGGAGGCTAAGCAGGGGGCTAGGTATGCAGAAGGGCAGAAAACAAAATAATTTGAAGATAGGATAAAAAAACATATTTTGTAATTCTGAGATGCAGTTTTTCTTTAAATATAGAGTCTGCAAGTCAAAAGTTGCTTTGTCTTAACAGTAGAATTAATTTTCTTTAAATTCTTTCCCTGTTAAATCAAATACTGTGAAATTTTATCACTTTTGGTTCTTGCATTTCTTATATAACTGCAAAACTAATATGTATATGCTCTTTGACCATCAAACTTCTAGATTCTCTTACTATTTCTACTTCGCGCTTTTTTCCATATACCTCACAGACTGCTATGAAGGGTATGATTTTATGTCATTTCCCTACATACATCCTGTTTCACACTCCTACCTCAAGGCTCATTCCAAACCTAAATCTCTTAACTCCAGGCATAACTGTTTGTGCATTCCTCAGTAAGTTCCTGCCTTCTCTGCAGGCCATCACTTTCATTTCTTTTTCTACCATGCATGTGGCAGTGAATAATGGTTCTTGCTTTTTAGATCTCTGTTTCCCTTCAACCTCTCAATCTCCCACACAACTACTAACTAAGTCTTCTATGATGCTCATCTGTTACCATTTCAGTTACCATTTAATATGGCAGCACAAACAGGCATTACCTTTTCTTCTCTTCAAACATGATAGGCATTTCTTTCTCTTTTAAAAACACCCTACTCTAGTCTGCTGGTTAGAAGACATTTTCTGACCACAGATTTTGTGCACCAGTTCCACTGCAAGGGACTTCTACTGCAGTAATATCAGAAAATCCCAACTGGCAAGTTGATTGATACCTAGGTTCATAGGTTCATAGGTAGGTACTAGGCTATCAGCCCTAGGGCCTATAAAAACCTAGCCATAACGATTCCCTGGCTATTGTTTCCCACAAATATTTACTTTCCTGGACCCCTGTCTAGCAGGGGTACTGATGTGATCCCCAGGGTGAATTTCCTATCTCCCATCCAATCGTCAAGGTTCCTCTTGAAGAGGGCTATTGAGCACTCTGCCTGACATGTATGGGCAGCCTATTCCAGAGTATGGGGAGTCTCTGGGACAGGAACCTATCCCTACAGCATGTTCTATTCATCATGATGACAAGGTTAAGATACCTGCAGCATGTAGTTTAGAGGGATTGGGATTTCTTTAAGTGTAGCATGTCCAACAACTCAGGGTTTGACATTGCCTTGTATGTTAGGCAGAGATCACCTCTGAGTAGGCGATATGTGACAGAGTATAGCTGGAGTTTCTTTAGATGGTCAGCATAAGGCATCTGCTTTAGGCCTCTGATTCTTTTTGTGAGGTATTTCTGTGGTCTTTCTAGTTGTTGCAGATGTCTTGTGAGGTACATACCAAATGAGTCATTGTATTCTATAATGGGTCTAATGAGGGATGAGTACAGAGGGACAATTACCTCCTTTATTTCTGGATGAAAAGCCCGTAGTGATGAGGTGTGCCACATAGAAGGATTTTCTAACTGTTGTGGCTATGTGGTTATCAAAGGTGAGACCACTGTCCACCTGTGTCCCTAGGTCTCTTATCATACTTTCGGTGTTTAGTGTACTGCCACCTATGCGGTAGTTCACAGGTACATGTTTTTTCCCAAAGGGGACAACTATACATTTTTTGGCATTTAGCTTGAGCCCATGGTTCTGGCACTAGGCATCTGTTTCAGTAAGGCCCTTTTGTAGTATATCCACATAATTTGGGGATTCAATAATGGCTCCTAGCTTGCAGTTATCTGTGAACTTTGTAAGCCAGAGTCCCTTAGTATTGGCCTGTACTTCAGAGAAGTAGATGCCAAACAAGAGTGGTCCCAGGACATAACCCTGCGGTACACCACTTGTCACTTGTCTGGAGCTGGATTTGGAGTCGGCTACTTTTACAGTGTTATCTCAGTAACATTCTCCGCTTCCAAATACATAGTGAAAACAAGTGCCATAATCACCCCACCGAACAATGTGCACAGTTTGCGTGTCATCAGGAGAATGCATATCTGCAAAGTAGAATGTCACTCCAGTACAATCACCATTCCCATGCTCAACAATGACCCAATTTTCTAAGTCAGTCTGTACTCACGCACACTAATAGATGATGCCTCAGAAACAGTTCATGACAAGGCATTGTTGCAGCCAGTGTTTGCCATGGTGTGTGAATTTCTGATGGTTGTCATCAACCATGGCTCCAGGGTATATCTGGCATCACTAATGAGACTTCTTTGGGGAAAATCACCCAATATAAACCAATGATATATGCCTTATGAGTGCCATATGTAGCATTCATGGGTACTGTCTGGTTGGCCTGCAGAGACAGTGTAGATCACATCCTGTGAATTACATACCACCTGACAGTTGATGGAGTGCTAACCTTTATAGTTAACATACCTTCTTCTCTGCTCACTAAGTGGTACTATTATTTCAATATGGGTGCAATCTATGGTCTCCAGAAACCTCAGGGAAATTGGTTATACTTTAAAATTCCTGTATGGTGTTGTCTTTTTATCAGTGGTACAAATAAACCACATAGACTCCCCCACATGCTGCAGCATGGCATTAAGGATCTAGTGGAGTATCCTTGAGACAGATGCCTGAGATATCCCTATGATTTCTTCCACTGGTCATTAAAAGGTATGTGCAGCTAGTATTTTCAAAGTCACACATACCGTGATATCCACAGGGATAGGTACTCAATGATTTCCATAAGCCTTAAAATGAGGGTGAACAGATTCTACATGGTGACTCTAGCCGCACAGTAGCAGTCCCCAGTTTCAGTGATGTGAAAAGTATGAAATGCTAGGCACAGATGGATGACACAGCACCTCTAAGGGTAATGACACTCAACAGTGTGCCATCTGATGATGAGTACAGCCTGTTGCACACACATTTGTTAATAGTGTTGCTACTCCAAACATTATTCTAGGATTTACCTCCTGTAACTCCTGAATTGTAATGCAGTCAATTTCTCTGCATCTAACACATGTAGTTACAGAATATTATGTTTTTGAATCACTCTGCCATATTGTTCACCCTCATTTTGCATCCACCAAGTCCCTCACTTTAATAAAGTTATTATACCACCATTAGCATACAATGTGAGCTACTGTCTTGCTCAGCATCCTCTGTTCATGCTCAATACGTTTATGACTCCTGTATGCCCTGCACCTGGCTGCTCATCGAACATAATTAACAACCATGACACAGAGAATGTTTTTGAACTCCACTGTGTATCAGATGACTATCTCAACTTCCATATCTTATGTATATAAGATATTTTACTAAATAAACTCAATTACTTTTGAGATATGTGCCCCACATATAAATGATTAGCTGGGGGTTACTGCGTATTTCAAATTTATTTACTGTATGTAACTGATTTAAGCTTACCTGTTGTCTTTGATTAAATCTAAAAAGATTCCACCTAAAAACAAATAAATAAATTAATGATTAAATAAATGAATATTTTCTGGCATTTATTTAGCATCTTAGATCATATGGCCTTTTGACATAATGGACTAAACTTGTCATAAGAAACTGTCTCACATTCCCTTCTATGGAAATTGCAGTTCTTCATGTAAAACGATATGTCATTTTATTTGTATTAAAATTTTTAGAGTTTCTGGTGCTTCATTTATTCTTTTAAAGCTTTGTTCAACAAAAGCTAAATTATAGAGCTGACTTAACCCCTGCAAGAACCACAGCCTAGCCTATTCTGGCTATTGCTTACTAAATGTTAGTCATGTAAGAAGTAAATGATGTTTTCTGAGTAATAAAGTGGTTCTTTCTAAATATGTTTTTCTAAATTCTTATGATAGACTTATTAATGAAATGATTCACAGTTCTTTGCTCCGTGCTGATCTGTACACCTGCAGTGATGATGTTAATAGCTTATCGACTGGTTGCAGGCTACTTGGCTCAAGAGGCTTTATCTAACAGTACCACAGCAAGAAGATCAGCTACAGGCTAACGATCAATGACACTTTCAGAGCCTTAACCACCTATCTGCTAGATAAAGGGGTTTTCAAGTGAAAAATAATATGCTATGCACACTGATCACTTAGCAAATAGATGATTTTTGTTATATAAATTATATTGTTAGCTCAGGAAAATATCACATAAATCAAATGCATCTGATCACATCTTTAAGCTCTAAGCATTGTTTAAGTAGAACAAATGTTACAGATATGTTGTCAATAAATTTCAGTGTCACTGTTTGCACCTTCATTTTGTCTCTTTCCCTTTTTGATTCTGTATCTGTCTTTCACATGGTATTTTGTAAAGAGACAGAGAGAAAATGAAGGTACCAAAAGTGAGAATGGGATTTATTGACAACGTATCTCAAATAAGAATCACTGTCTAGCTGATCAATAAGCTCAAAGACAAGGTTTATTTATTCATTGCAACATAGAAATTATATTGTTGAGAAGCAAGACGCAGGCCAGATTAAGTTAATAGGTGATTAAGATTATAAAAAAAAACTGTGTTGATCTACTGTATGATTCTTTAAGGCACATAATATACATATAAATGATCCTTGGCCCAAACAACATGCACAGTGTACTAATCTATTGAAAAGCCACGCTCACCATTAAAAACATGGGCCAAATATACTCAGGGGAGCCATGAATACCTTTATTGAAATCTGTCAATCTTACTAACAAGAACAGTAAAATGTGACATTTCCAGTGCAGAACCTTTTGTCCTGATTTGAAAATGACAGGAGAGTCAGATAAAGGGAAAAGAAAAGGAAAGAGGCGAGAGCATTGCGGTAGCCATTGTCTTAATTTGTTTGTTCAAGCAGTTCTGGCATTAGCATTCAGTTTGGAAAAATAAAATCACCTAATATAAGTATGTCTAATGAGTGAGAAGGAATGACTGAGCCAAAGGCCTTGGAAAATCTTAGAAAACAATGCAAGTGAATAGACCCTTGTCAGATATGAGCAGAAAAAATGCATTCTGGTGAGTATAGCAGTTACCTTTTCTGTTCTGGTTTTCTGGTGAATAGTGTTGTAAGAGACTATGGCTAACCAAATAAACAGCCAAGTAAATTAATATAAACTTTTACAAATAAATGTTCAGTGTAGTTAAAAAAAAGATGCATATCATTGCCAGCAGTCATAGGATCACCATTCCAAATAATAACAATAAATAGACATGTAAATAGGAGGAAGATGTATACAAGGATATGTTTTGAGGTATAAATTCAGCAGCACTCACAAATTTAGCAGAGGTAAGATATTCTGAGGTTTGTAAGATCTCAGGTAATAAAAGTTTATACAGGAAAAAAAATAACACCAGAAGAGAGAAGAATCCAAGGACAGTGAATATGTGTGTGAGGAAGGATCAGCGTGCACACAAAGTATACATTATTGAGTAGATACATAATAAGGATTTGTACAATTAAAAGAAAATAATAATACCAAAGTAGTAAAACTGCTAAATACAGATAAATATGAAGAAACTGAGGTAAAAATATTTAATATACTTATTTAATATTATAGTTAGTATACAGTATACTAGTATAGTTATTCCCAGATTAGTGCTATATACTGCAGACTGGTAGGGAAGCCTTAATAAAAGGGGCAAATGCAAGAAATATAACTGTTGAAGAAAAAATAAATCCCTCCCCAAACAGTAAACAGCATAAGAAACAAAAGACCATTGGTAAAGCTCAGCATCAGATAACCTTTAAGTTTATCATGCACATGCAGGATCTACTTCAGAAGCTGCATAAAACATTAATTATTCAGTATTCTCATAAAAAAAAAAAAAAAAAAAAAAAAATGTGAATTACTCTTCAGACCAGATGCAAAAGAAATATTTAAGACACTGTTCCTGAATAATCCACTGGATGAAGACGAAACATCACATCTTTAATGATGAAGTAAGTGTTTTCATCTTTACAATACTTGGATCAAGACTTCATCAGACTACACCAACACTTAAAACAAAAACCTGTTTTTTCAATGTAAAAAAACATCACAGGACAAACATAATACATAATAAACAACATATTCTCTGTCATAATTATAAACACCCACAACTTTATATGACCTATGTGAAGGCTGCCAGCCTAGCTAGATAGAATTTTGTAGATAATTCTGTCATTTGTAAATATTAATATAAGCCACAGGCATGTTCTCTTAAATGTAAGAAAATTGTGTTAAATGTTGAAAGTCAAAAATGTAACAACAGTGCTCTCTGCTGGAAGAAAGCTAATAAGTCAAGCATTGTATGACTATTTGAACTCAAACTCAGAGAGCTGTGATGTCTGGACCAGCAGATTCTTTCTATTGTTTTGAGACCAGAGTTAATTGCTAGATTTTACCTATATTAAATGTCTTCAATTGCTGTGGTTTCCTGACCAGGTGCAAGATCAAAGATATGTTAAGCTCTGAGTTTCTGTTAGCCTGGGAACCAGAGAAGAATGATGTAATCTAAAGTGAGTCAGCAGTGATATCAATTTAAAAGACTGTTTCAGAGAGAGAGAGAGAGAGAGAGCATTTTGGATTTTGTCTAAAGCTGACAACAACTCACCAGTACTCTGCTTTTGCTCTATATGCAAGTTTATTTAGAACTGTGATTGCTCTTAGGGAAAGATAGAAAATAGTAAGTTTAGTCTAGCTGTTTTCTATATTTATGGAAGAACTATTCTACAGTATTATTTTAAGCATTTTCCTGTGATGTCTGAACTTTTGACTAGCACTGTGTAGTAAGAAGTATTGTCATGTGTTTTTATTATTTATTATTAAATATTTTTAAACATTTCAACTGTGGTTGTTTTGTGCATAGATAATTTAACCTCTAGAGTACATTGCATCTATATAGTGATACTGTACAAAGCCACCCCAATAAACCTTAAAAGTTCTGGTCACACTTACTAACTGGATAATGATATTGTACAGTAATAACTGGACACCCCTTGGTAATGGCCTTTTTAGTAGCTAATAATAGGGGTTCTGGTGGCAGCGGATTACTACCTTACAGCCTGGGCAGAAGAGGCATACCTAGTGATTCTGTGCCAGCCTTCCCAAGGAGTGTCTGTGTGTTTGTATATAGATCTATCTCAAAGTGTGTATATGTGTGTGTCAGCTACTTGGGCAGGGACACGAAGCACTGGTTGGACAGAGGGAGTGCTGGGAGGACTTGGCTAGGAACCCTGGCTAAGGACTCCACTCTATAGCTGCTCCAGTTGGGAGTCTTATTGGGGATCTGGAGAGAAAGAGAGAAACCAGCCCCAGACTGCCTGTGATCTCTGTGTGCTCTTAAGGGAAATTTTACATTACTGTGTGTATACTTGTTATCCTCCCAATGTGGACACCTCTCACTGGTGTTAGTGGTGAGGATTGAGGCTCCTTGATTACTGGGCCAGTGTATGGGTGTCACAACCTATTTGTATTGGAAAAATGTATACTTAGACCTTCCAATACAAATCTTCATGATTTGCAATTAAAGCATTTGTAAGTATCTCTAGATCCTTGTCGA